>NC_063061.1:18234962-18534962 GCF_018812025.1 Megalobrama amblycephala
TTTTTACTAGGGAGATTTGGCAACATGAATGAGTCAAGGCTCATACCTCTTTCCCTGTGATTTTCTTTCACAGCATATCATTTATGTAATTCAGTTGTAGAATGAGACTGTCACTCCCATACATTAATGAACTCTTTGTACAGAACACGATTAAGCACTAAAAGGTGATCTGACCACCAAATGTAGCTACAGTGTGTACATGACCTTTGTGACCAGTCCATGAGGTTTGCTTTCATTTTATCTATAAGATATTATGTCTTTGTCATAACAATTTTGTTCATTACATATTAGGAATAATATATTATATGTGCATTTGTGCAACAGGTTATAGGTCAATATTATGGTATAGGTAGATTATGCAGCTAAATTTGTTTGGATTCTAACTTAAAGGGTTAGTTTATGCCAAAATTAAAATTCTGTCACTAATTACTCACCCTCATGTTGTTCCACACCCGTAAGACCTTCGTTCATCTTTGTAACACAAATTAAGATATTTTGGTAAAATCCAATGGCTCAGTGAGGCCTGCATTGACAGCAAGATAATTAACACTTTCAAACGACATATTTAAAACAGTTCATGTGACTACAGTGGTTCAACCTTAATGTTATGAAGCAACGAGAATACTTTTTGTGCGCCAAAAAAAACAAAACAACGACTTTATTCAACAATATCTAATGATGGGCGATTTCAAAACACTGCTTCATGAAACTTCAAAGCTTTACGAATCTTTTGTTTCGAATCAGTGGTTTGGAGCATGTATCAAACTGCCAAAGTCAAGCGAACCATTGAAAATTCAAAACGTTTATGACATAACAAAGCCTTGTTTACTGAAATCACGTGACTTTCACGGTCCGAACCACTGATTCAAAACAAAAGATTCGTAAAGCTTCGAAGCTTCATGAAGCAGTGTTTTGCAATCACCCATCACTAGATATTGTTGAATAAAGTCGTTATTTTGTTTTTTTTGCTGCACAATAAGTATTTTCGTCACTTCATAACATTAAGGTTGAACCACTGTAGTCACATGAACTGTTTTAAATATGTCTTAAGTAACTTTCTGGGCGTTTGAAAATGTTAATTTTCTTGCTGTCAATGGAGGCCTAACTGAGCCATCGGAATTTGTGTTACGAAGATGAACGAAGGTCTTATGGGTTTGGAACGACATGCGGGTGAATAATTAATGACAGAAATTTTGGGGTGAACTAACCCTTTAAGTGACTTGGGTATTTGGACGATGTGGGATAAACAAACTAACTTTTTTTCCCTCTGTCTCTCAATCAGGAGGAAACAGGGATGTATTGGTTAGTCCTGGCTCATATTTCTTCCTGTCAAACAGCTGTGGTCAGGGGGAGGAGTGGCTGAAGAGCCTAAATAAGGGCATATGGATACCTTTCACAGGTACACACATGCACAGACATTGTAGTTTAGGACATGAATATCTGACTCATTTTGTGTGGTCTCTGGAAACTCCAAGCCTGTGCAAGTCATTCTCATGATAAAACATTGAATGGTTTAACATTCAGTGTGAGTGCCTGAATACGATGAAACAGCAGATCCAATCAGTCTTCAGGGCTCCAGTCACAGACATAACAACCCACTCACACAATACACACAATATTCCAGTCATTTCCAAATCATGGGCCATGCATTACACACTATAATGACTAGTCTCATCACAGACTGCGCTTTGTCTACCGTCGCAAATCTAAAAAAAAATGTTGAAAAACACATGCCGCTAGAGCTGATGTCATTCAAAACAGCAAATATCGAGAATTTTCCTCATTTTTGCTAAAAAACATGACAAACAAGGTTGACAAGTGTTTTTCAGCCAGTGTCTTTTAGAGTTCAAGCAACATCTCAAGAACTTTTCTCAGTGGTTCATCCAACAGTCTTTACCTCCTCTATTACTCGCAGCATTACTTGTTGGAGTGAGAGCATGAGGGGTTGTGGGCGGCAGCTGTGTGTCCATCTTGGCAGTGTGCCTGGGAATAATGATGTTACAGTACACCTTGCTTTTCTCATGAGAGCCATCAAGCCCCATCACATCCATACAATCCCATACAATGAAGTAGCTTTGGGAGTGCAAGACACTAAAACAAATATACATATATGTTACAAATATATATTTTCATTAGTAAAAAATGTATACATTAAGGTAGGATAAAAATATTTTAATTCAAATATTGGAGATACTGATTCTAAAAATACCAAACTTAATATTTTACTCTGTTTCAGTAGTGGTGCACTCCTGCTGCTAAATCTACAGCCCTATGGCAAAGGAACTCATGATTTACACTTACAGTCCAAATTGAATGCGATAAGATAAAAAGGTTACAGGCAGTGTGCAATAACACAGTGCGACAAGTACAATGAATGACTCTTATGAATTTAGTGAAGCAAAAACATATGTGCAATATTATGTGCTCCTGTTGCTATGTGCCATTTTGACAAACAAGCCAGACAGTAGAGTTAGTAGATTAAAGTCGGCAGACTTGAACTTGAAAAATGGTGTTTACACGACGCAGTTTAAATGTGTTTACATGACTGTTATTGCGAATAAATAGGTGTACACCACATAGTTTATTTGTGATTGTTTACTACGATTATAAGCTTAAAGGATTATTTCACTTCAGAATTAAAATTTCCTGATAATTTACTCACCTCCATGTCATCCAAGATGTTTATGTCTTTCTTTCTTCATTCGAATTATGGTTTTTGAGGAAAACATTTTAGGATTTTTCTCCATATAGTGGACTTCAACGGCTATCAATAGGTTTGAAGGTCTAAACTGCAGTTTCAATGCAGCTTCAAAGGGCTCTACACGATCCCAGCTGATGAATAAGGGTCTTATGTAGCAAAACAATGTAATTTTCTAAAAAAAAAAAGAAAAAAAAAGTGTTAAAATCCCTCTCTAAATAGTGTTAAAATAACACTAAAGCAGACTTAAAGTTAATGAGATAATTAAGCAATTAATTAAGTGATGACTGTGCATTAGTGATGAACACCTGCTTTTAACAAGCAGAATCACTGAAGAAAAGAGAAACACAAGAACTACTACTGACTTCAGTCACAGCCTTATTAATTGCTTAATTATCTCATTAACTTTAACTCTGCTTCAGTGTTACTTTAACACTATTTAGAGAGGGACCATATGTACTCTGAGCAGAGTTGATTTAACTCTGGGGATTTTACTGTGCACAGATGCTTGTCTTGCACTAGCTTTGTTGGAAAGGTCGCGGTAGGACGAAAAACTCTATCTCATTTTCTCCAACTTCAAAATTGTTCGACATCGTTGTTTTACCTTTTTTTGTAAAGGGCGTTTGACTTAATCTTTGCATATTCGCTCAGTAAACACTTGCTTGGTACTTCCACCTACATCACGCGTGACCTTTCAAACATGATTACGTCATGCATGGCACATCGCAGAACAGTGCAGGATGAGCATTTGTGGTTAAAAAGTGTATATTTAAATTTTTTTTTAGAAAATGACCAATCGTTTTGCTAGATAAGACCCTTATTCCTCATCTGGGATCACATAGAGCCCTTTGAAGCTGCACTGAAACTGCAATTTGGACCTTCAACCCACTGGTTGCCGTTGAAGTCCACTATATGGAGAAAAATCCTGGAATGTTTACCTCAAAAACTTAATTTCTTTTTTGACTGAAGAAAGACAAACATCTAGGATGACATGGGGGTGAGCAAATTATCAGGAAATTTTAATTCTGAAGTGAAATAATCCTTTAATCGAAGTATTGTGTTTACACTAGGTATTATGAGGGCGCATGCAAACATATATTTAAAAACTTGTCGGACATGGCAATAGTAACTAAGGGGGACGGGTCTTTGAAGGTCAATTGAATAGAGAGCTTGTACCCAGCCCTAGTATACATTAGGAAATATTACACTGCATTCCAAATTATTACAAGTGACATATCAGTAAGAAAGATCTTTCTGAAGATGAAAAGCATGAAATGGTGCAATGTTGTGCAAAAGGCATGAAAACAACTAATATTGTGTGAAAACTGAATGTAGAATATCGAATTATCATAAGATTTGTGAGAGATTTAGAGCACAGCATAATTCGGCTTCAGAAAGATCTTTCTTCCTCCCCATATTGCATGAGAACTGTGACTTGCTTAATAATGTGGAACAACCTCTAAGTAGGGTTTCCGTAGACCTGGCAAATTATTTTGTCTGAGATTGATACCAGTTATCTAAAAGGACATGGATAAATAAACAAACAAACAAACATTTTCATAGAAAAACTAAAATCTGAATGTTTATTGTACTGAAATTTTACTGATATGTCACTTGCATAATAATTTGGAACACGGTGTATGTATAAAATTATGTTTTTATCAAACATAACCCAAACACCCAGTAGACATTTTTTTACAAAGACAACGTGTGAGGAAACATCTGATACTATCCCTGTTAATACATGCAAATCTGAGCTGAAGGTGAAACTTGAGCTGCAGAGTCCATGTTGCTGCTTATTTCCCAGGAGAGATTAACATTCCCAATGAATTCTCTACATTACCTCTCCAACATAACTCAACACAGCTCTGGGGCTCCTAAAAGGTGAGAGATGCCCCTCCAGATAACACACAGCCACATTCACATGCACTGCACACTCACTGGGCCTATGTCTAAGGATCCGTTTTAGACTGGGATTCTCATCAGGGCCAAGTTACCAGGCACAAATGTATAAAAAGGGTTGAAGGGGTGTGTTCAGCTGTGTCCAATGGAAAATTCTTGGAAGCAGGCCATGTGAGGTACACAGGGACAGAGAGAAAGAAAGGGAAATATAACAGAAAGTAGCCAGAAGAAAGTTCTAGCTCATTTATTTTTAGTCAATTTGTGTTTTGTGGTGTTAATGATTCATGGTGAGGGGACAGAAATAGGAAAAACAGAAGGTGTTGGCACCACCTTGGCCACACTCCAGTAATCCTGCAGTGGAGTAGCTTGATACAGACAAGACGTTGGAATAAAGAAGACAGAAAACAGGCAAAGAAAGACTACAGGAAAGATAGTATATACAATCAACAGCAGTAAATGAGACAGCGAGAGAGAACGTGTAACAGTGTTTGTAATTCAGTTAGGGAGGCAGACATAATTTGACAGTAAACCAAGGAGTTGCTGACTCACGTCACTGGAAACTTTGGACAATTAAGTCCAGACAAACATAACCTCCCCTCAGAGGCGAACACAGACATGTCTCTGTTGATGTCACTGTCAACAGTGGCATATGACTGAGACGTCCACTTCAAGAGGCGGTGTCAAAGGGAACATCTACTTCATACTAGACTTCTTCCCTTTTATTGAAAAGCACCAAGTGTCTACATCTTTGAGCTCCCACAGGAAGCGATCGACAAGGGAGAAGAGGTCGAGCACTGGATGGACAACAGTGTGGAGGAAGTGTTTCTATTACTATCCCTCAGGACGCATATTGATCTGGGACGAATTTAATCTGCAGTCTCTTTTTCCCTGGACTAAGGACACCAAATTTATTGGCACTTTGTTGTGATAAAAACTTTACTAAGCTTCTGCCCTTCAACTTCTGAATTTTCAGAACTGAAACTGAAGGAACACTTTTACAGAAATGTGCTGAAAATGAGAGGTGTGCACTTGAACAATGTCTCCTCTTTCAGAATGAGGACTGTCATCTGATTTGGAATGCTGATATATCCGATAAGCACGCATATCTGAGCTAGAGGGTCAGTGTTGCACATCAGCAGGAGAGAGAGAAAGAGAGAGAGAGCTTCTCTTCAGTGCACTAAGTCTTACCTGCAGACAGGAGAGCGAGAGAGAGGGAGGAGGAAGAGCAAAGGGAAAGGAACATCCAGTTCTAGACTAAACAAGTTTTTAAAACATGAGCAAAAGGGATTTTGGTTCATTGAAGACATTCATTCTGTGCCAGTTTCGGGATTGCTACTAAAAACAAGGTGAGGTCAGGATAGCGGATGTGTGTCCCCCCAAAAAAGACAGAGGGATAAAGAGACAGATGAGAAAAGATGCCTGAAAACAAGCAGACAATCCAGCGGACTGGAAGCTATCTGTCTCACTCTGCTTACAGGAAGATAAAAAGGGTGCTGAGCTTCAGAAGACGTGAGTATTAAATATTAGGCAGGGAGAGGACACACCATCACACACAGAGGTAGATTTTGGTGCAGTGCAGCAGCAGCGTGCATTAATCCTAAAGCCATTTTTTAGCAGAACATTATTATTATTTGATGCATTTTTCTGCGGACTCAACAGAATCTTTGTTTACGCTTTTGAGGTTAACTGCATTTATAGTGAGTTCTCTCACTATTTCAGCACATATCCATTGACAAAATTAGATAACAAGCTAAAAGAGGTCTGTCGCTGACAGCTCTATACTTGTATTTTACCATCACAGGTGTGTTTGGTCAAAGGTTGGAGGAGACAGTCCTGTATGAGAGGAGGTATGGGGATCACATGGCTCCTCTGGTGGTAGAGCAGTGTGTCGATTTTATCAGAGAGCATGGGCTCACGGAGGTCGGACTCTTCAGGCAGCCCGGCCAGGCCACACTGGTTAAAGAGCTGCAGGAAGCTTTTGATGCTGGGGAGAAACCATCTTTTGACAGGTAAGAGATTGACATCAATGGGAATGAGGTACAGCAGAGATCATGTTTAAATCAGCATGATGTTGGGTTTGCTTAAGAGAGCAAGGTTTTATCGAACATAAGGCAAAGTGAACAAGCTACCTGAAATGAACTATACATGCTAGACTGTGTTTCATTCAGAATGTTTTTAAAATCCCAATTGAATTAAGCAAACCAGATGCAGAATTCACATTTGAATTTGAGGAAGTATAAGAAATAAGATGTTTTATAGGCCTTAGACAGACATATATGTATGAAGTGTCATCTATAGAAATTTGTACCTAAAGTTATGGACAATGGTGCCAGGTGGGAAAACACTTGATTTCCCAAAATGCAATTATCTGAAGAATTTCTTTTAATCGTAATTCAGTAAATTGCACATCCTAAAATTTGAATTTAACTTCATGTTGGACATTGTCAATTCAATTAAACTTATTAAGAATGTTGATTCTTCAAGTCTAAATTTTGCACACCGCTGCTACATACTAAAGTCAGCAAAAAAAAAAAAAAAAAAAAAAAAAAGAAGCATCCCCTCACTTTCAAAAGGTTTTATTTCCAGAAAATGTCTTGACATGTGTAAATATTTGTATGATCAAATAGCTCTGTAGCTCTGTCTTAGGCATCTTACAATACAGACATTATTGCCCTGGCCACATTTGTAGTCTTTATGTCGCCTTCCAGCAGGCCTGTGGCATGTTCACACAAGTGAGCAGGGACCTTGGGCATCTTTCTTCTGGTGTTTTTCAGTCAGTAGATGGGTCTCTTTAGTGTCGTAAGTTATTGTAACTGTGACATTAATTGTCGACCATCTGTAAACTGTTAGTGTCTTAAGGTCTACTGTTCCATAGATTGATGTGCAATAATTGTTTATGGTTCAATGAACAATGACAAAAACATTGTTTAAACTTTTACCAATAAAGATCTGTAAAGCTTATTTGGATTTTACAAAATTATCTTTAAAGTACAGTATCCTGAAAAAATGGATGGTTTATATGTGTACAGTTTTAGGACAAGAAAGTTAGGACTGATCTGGTTGGAACTCTGGCTAAATTATTGTCAGGGATTTTTCTAATTGTGTGTGAATATTAGTAAGTAAATTTATCTCTACTTATTACACGGCTCTGTGGAATACTTGATTCTGATTGGTCAATCGCGTCATCCAGCGGTATGTTATTCCCAGATAACAAACAGGCATGATTTTAAAACAGTTCCATCTCAGATCAATATCTCTTATCCCCATTATTATTTATGTGGCAAAATGCCATTTATCAAGTGGTGCGACTGTACCGTATCCTTTAAACGTCTGTCTAGTTCGAACTTGCCGCGTTAGCAACTGCTTTATTCGGCATCTCCGCGGAAGCTTTGCGTTTAAAGAGCTAATGAAATATTTTGATTTAGGTCAATATTTTGTATCCAATTATTTACTTGCATGCCAAGTAGCCATGTAATAAGCGGGATAATGTACATCCAGCCGGTTGATATCTCAGAATAAAGCCCTTCAGGCTGATGCAAGACCCCTCCCTGTCGGGCTTTATTCTGAGATAACAACCGGCTGGATGTACATTATCCCTTACAAATACTTGTGTGAGTGAATTTACTCTTGTAATGAATACACATTTGCTCTCTCAGCAGCACAGATGTCCACACAGTGGCATCTTTGCTGAAGCTATACCTCAGGGAACTGCCTGAACCTCTGGTGCCATTTTCCCGCTATGAAGAGTTTCTTATATGTGGCAAAAGAATCCCCTCAAACAGAGAAAAGGTATAGTTAACTATATCACTTACTTCAAAAAAGAGCACATGATGTTATTTGATCAATTTAAAAAAAAAAAAAAAAAAAAAAAAAAAGATTACATTCTGGTAATTTAAGGGCTGACAAGAATTTTGTTTCATATAATCTCATCCTGAACTTCAGGGTTTGCAAGATTTGAAGAGTCTCCTTTATGAGCTGCCTGTAGCGAACTTCAATCTTCTGAAATACATCTGCCAGTAAGATCATTTTGATTCAACCAAAGATCATCTAGAGATTTGGTTTTCAATATCTAGAGATTGGCATTTGGAGCTTTAGCCTAATTTGCCATGAAGTGTCTAGTTTTTTTTTTTTTTTTTTACTTTTATTTAAAAAAGTGTCTAGTCTTTAGTCATGTTTAGTCATGGCTCACGTCAGATAACACCGCTATGACCCATCTTTACCAGATTCTTAAACGATGTTCAATCATACTCCAATGTCAACAAGATGAGTATCCAGAACTTGGCAACTGTTTTCGGGCCAAATATTCTCCGACCTAAAGCTGAGGACCCAGAAAGTATCATTGGAGGTGAGCAACATTTAGGTCTCCATAAAAAGGGTCTGAGGCAATGGGGTGAATGGCTTGACTGAGATGAAGACACATCTTAAGTTAGTGCATGTTCTCATATGCTTGTGACGCTGTTTGCCCCATGGCTGTAGTCCATGTACTTACACGTCCCTCTTATCTACACTAGGGGCAGCAGTTGTGCAACATCTAATGTCTGAACTGATTCGTGAGCACAGCTTGCTCTTCTCCAGAGAGAACTGCAACCCTCCTGAAACGTCTCTGCAAGCTGTCCACCCCATACAAAGACACAGTAATCTTGTGGAATGGGTGCATGAACCACCTGCCCACCTGAGGGAGCCTCTGCTGAGCAAAGATCATGTGACCCTTCCAGATCAGACTGTAGCCTGTTCACGTAAACACTCTCTACCGTTAACCACAGAGAGGAGAGGGTCTTTTCAAAGCCCTTGTGAGAAAAACATTAACAATCATCTATCAGACACAGAGGACACTTCACCAACCAGCTCTACTCTGATTTATGACAACCACAGTCAACAGAGCTCAGCACAAGAATGTCTAAATACAAGACAAGTACCTATACCCTCCACCACTCCAACTGCCTGCTCTTCTATGACCAAAGTGCTAGAAGCTGGGGTTGAAATTTGTGTGCAGTCAAGGAGCTGGCCTGACATTGAAGAACCCAGCTGGAGTCCAGAAAGAGCATTAGGGGAGAGTAAAGGCAGCAGTGAAGTCCAGGATAGTACCTTATCTGTCTATGACAACATAGTTACTGAGGAGCAGGGGGAGCGAAATACAGAAGATAAAGAGGCCAAAGGTACTGCCAGCATGGCTGAGAGCAGCAGCACTTGGTCCTCCTGTGAGATTGTGCCTTTGGATGGGGGCAGTGGGAGCGGTGGAGCTGCAAGCCCATGCCATGGTTCCCCAGGACAGTTCCCCTCATTCAGAATGGACTCTGGTGAAGACGACCTTCGCCCTAACTCCCCTGCCTCATCATCTGCTCCCACAGATGCCCCTTTAAGCACCGGCAGCAGTGAAGTCTTTTTGCCAAATGCTCCGCAAGAGCCCTTAGGTTTTCCAGCCTCCCATGCCATGCAGTGCCTCATTGCAGGGCTTCGTCAACAGATGACCAGGCAAAAGGCAGAGTATGAGGCAAAAATTAACAGGTAAGATCACTTCATCAGTTATCTTTGTACCTGATACCATAGTATCAATTGTTTTGTAAGACAAAATTGCAAATCTCTGGCACTGTCACTACATTAACACAGAGGCAGAAACCCTGCTCCTGAAGAATTACTGTCTTGAAGAGTTTAGCTGTAACCATTATCAAACACACTAGAACCTGAAAAAAACATGTTTGGGATGACTTCAAAAATTACATGCAGGTGTGTTGGAGCAGGGTTGGATCTGAACGGTGCAGGAAGGTAGCTCCCCAGAAGCAGGGTTGGCTACCCCTGCAGTAATGCAGTGTTTCCCAACCCTGCTCCTGGAGGCATGCCGACAGTATACATTTTAGACTCTTCCATTTTAGATGGAGTTTTAGGTTAGGAATCTCTACTAACAAGGCGATGAGTTGAATCAGGTAGGTTTGATTAGTTTGAAAATGTGCAGTGTTGGTGTACCTCTAGGAACAGAGTTGAGAAACACTAGATTAATGAATGAGTGTGCATGAACACAATAAGTTTACCCTTTTGTCTTCTCTGTCTTTAGGCTGGAGCAGAGGAACAAGGTACTTCAGGTTGAAGTTGCAGGGCTGCACTCAACTCTGGAGCAGCAGCGGCGCTGGGTCAGTGTGGCTGAGATCAAGATGCGAAATGTAGAGCGTGCCCGTGCAGATGCTGACAGACGGAACGCCACTCTGCAACAGGAGATGGAGCAGTTCTTTGAAACATTCGGCGAGCTTAACGCAGAGGCTCGGAAAACCAGTCGCATTGTTCAGAGTTTTTGAATTCACATGCTGTTTGTGATTCACGTGCTGTGCTACAAATCCAACCTTAGCAGCCTATGAAAGGTTTCAATGTTTTAGGGCACTGTTTTCCAACTGTGGTCCTGGAGTACCCCTAACAGTACGCATTTTGGATATCTTCCTTATCTGATACCCCCCCATTTTAGAAATAAGTCTGGGAGTTTCTACAAATGAGCTATTGAGTTTACTTAGGGAGACATACAAAATATGTAATGTTGAATACTCCAAGATCAGGACTGGGAAACACCAGTTTCAGAGTAATAAAGGTGTTAAAATCAGGAGTCTGTTTCAGGGTTGTAGAAATGAGGATGCATTCCCGAGGGAAACCATTGCCCCACTTTTAAGTACAATTCTGTTGCCTGAACGACTGTACAGACCAGCATGTTCAAAATAATATTAAAAACAATTTTTTGCCATTAAAGTGTTCAAAGACAATGGAGTGACCCAAAAGTAGGATAAAGTTTAATGATGTAGACTAATGCTTTGTCTAAGCATGGATGCCATATTTGAGAAAAGAGATTCTTATGAAAACTAGTCCCTAGGGATACTCTAAGACAGGGGTGTCCAACCCTGCTCCTGAAGAGCTACCATCCTGCAGATTTCAGCTCCAACCCCAATCACACCTGAACCAGCTAATCAAGGTGTTCAGGGCAGAGATTGTATATTATAGGGAGATGAGAGGGTCTGTATCTCTTACCATTGGAGAAAGCATAACGGCTAACTTAATCATGTGCGGCACCTCTCAGCCTATTGTGTAATGGCAGTGACATCAGTGCCCGTCGTTCAAAACTCCTTCCCTGTGTACCGCCACAGCTGGAGCCTTAGCATTAGCCGTTATGCTTTTTTGGCTAAAGGTTGCAGGCTTGCCTTCCAGTGGCTTTACACAACATCTATTGTTCTATCTGTTAAACATTAATGTGGCACATTTGCTGTTGGTAATGCCGTAAATGAGTCCTACCTGTTGCAACATTCTGCCTTCTCTTAAAAAATAAATTTTTATCAAGCTAAAATCTACATATAGTTCCCAACGAAAGTATTGTTTAGTGTAAAACATACTGAAGATTAGCAAACAGGCTGTCTATTAATTAAATGATTAGCCATTTCCCCACAAAAGCTGTTTAATCAGCATAGTGAAGCCTCTCGACATCCATTCAAAAAATGGCCTCTGGTCTCCTTCCCAAGCCGTTATGCTTTTTTGGCTAAAGGTTGCAGGCTTGCCTTCCAGTGGCTTTGTTCAGGGTTGCTTGATAATTACAGACAGGTGTGTTGAAGCAGGGTTGGAACTAAAGTCTGCAGGACAGTAGCTCTCCAGAAGCAGGGTTGGACTTGGACACCCCTGGTGTAAGATAAATGAGCTCAGACTTAAAAAGTCTCTCTGCCCTGGCTGGGGGTCACTGTACATTATGTAATTGAGTCCTGTGTAGGTAACAAAATGCTCATACCTTGTACATAAACATACTGTTCATACACTGAATGTATTTGTACCATATGAAATAAAATGGGGGAAAAAAAGAGAAGACAACATGACTTTAGTTTGAGCTTTTTATTTGGCCAGTCGTAACAGATGGTTGTTTTTTTCTTTTCACAGAGAAAAGAAGTCTCACTCTATTATTTTCGATAGAGGATCCCATTTAGGTTTTGCATATGCTTCAGACAGGTTTGTAATTTGGGTAACTCCCATCATAGCCCACTGACAGGGCACCCATGTGTAGCACAACAATACAAAACACATGAAAACTAAACAGACATTACTAGCACAGAGCAGTTAGATATTTATTCCTTATACAGGATTTGATTGAGAAGATTCTGATTGATGATGACAATCATGAGAACTGTTTTCTTAGGAAGATAGTCTGAGAAGTAAATATCTAAGAAGTGAATAATTCTTCAAGTCATTACAGATTCCACCTCTAGTGATAGATTGTCAGTGACATAAACACACCGTTGTTCACAGACACACACCCTCTCCCACAAGGGAAACAGACCTAAAAGAGCAGCCCTTGAGAAAGTGTGAGCCAGTTTTGTTCATTGTCTTGAAGGTCTCAATGCCACGGAGGTCCATCACTAGTGTTCATTACAGGAATCAATGAGTCCACAACAGCAAAACTAATGTGCATGAGGCTCCGAAATGAAAATGGAACACAATGCACTATTGCGTTGTTGTAATACATTATCACTTTGCTGACAGTAAGGTGAAGCACCAAATGAGATTTCACAAGCTCAAGGAGGTTGTGTCATAGTAGCAAACATTCCAGCCTGCCGAAAAAGAAACAAAACTTGAGGTACATTACATTCAATCATTTCGTGATCTCCAGGCCAAGCTGCAGTGTTGGTGTTAGTGAGATGTGTAAGGCATGAATGTTATGGTGATGCTAAGTTAATCCTCCAGGCCTGTCCATCAGTGAAAGACCTATATGCTGATATTCATGTTTCAGTCCATCGGAAGAGCTTGGAGGACCAAAAACTTAACAATACACTCAAATTGTCCTCCTGAGGCTCTCAATTAGTCTTCTACAACAAAAGGACAGGTTTCTGCAATGTCCTCAAGTTTTGGATGAAGAGGGCTTGTGTTTTCATGCATAACAATGAATTTAGGGTACAGGGCACATCATCATACAGTTATCTACAACATTTGAACTGAACACTGGAAGAAGGAAGAAGCAGGAAGGCTGACAAAACTGATGAATGGCTGAGTGTCTATCATGAATACCAGTGTTAAAGGGTTGGTTCACGCAATAAATAAAAATGATCCCATAATTCTAGTTTATAAAGTTATAAATATGGATATTATTCTTACAAAAATGCATTGCTTCAGAAGGCCTTTATTAATCCCTTGGAGCCGTATGGATTACTTTTATGATGGATGGATGTACTTTTATGGGCTTCAAAATGTCGGTTACTATTCACTCCCATTATAAAGCTTGGAAGAGTCAGAATATTTTTCAGTATAACTCCGATCGTGTTTGAATGAAAGAAGAACGTCATATACACCTAGGATGGCTTGAGGGTGAGTAAACTATGGGATAGTTTTTTCATTTTTGGGTGAACTAAGAACAACAGTCCAAAACAGGTCTCTAAGCGCATGGTTAGCCACATTATGTCACTGAATTGCAAGTCTGCACACAGTAAACTAAGGCTGAATAGACAGATATAAAGGAAATGAAATCATATGGCCTTGATAATCCATACAATCATGAAAATTCTTCAGTGTTTCACTGAAGACATCTTCAAGAAGAGGAAAGTAAAGAAATAAAAACCTGCTGACAAGCCTGTTTTTTTTTTTTTTTTTTTTTTTTTTTTTAAAGGAACCATAAATTTGCTTAATACAACATTCTTATGGGCTTTTCAAGTTTTGGAGGAGATTAAAAAAGGCAATGGTTTGCATTAGCTCATGCAATTAAATGTACAATCTTACGAGATATGTCATGAACTTGCCGGCAGTGATTAATTACTCTTGGAATGATGAAGAACAGGGGCTTTGATTGGGATATGGCATCCAATTTGCCATCTCAGATGTAGATGCAAGTTTTTGTTCATTTTAAACAGAATATGCTCACTTTGAAACCTCTATGTGCAATTTTCTTTTAAAATCGATGTCAAGTTCCATCGACACAGTTTTGTTTTACAGTACATATGCTAAATCATATTCAGAAGCTGGAAAAATGTTTCCACAACACAAAGAATGATAATCAGAACATTTACACAAAAATCTATGTACGTATATATACACAACTACACCCTATCCAACTGAAATGCATCATTAGGTTCTCTTTTAAAATGAGTGTATGGTGACTATGTACAGAGGCAGGCACTATTGTTCAGTTTTTTTTAGATGCATTTAGGCATATTTCAGTGATATGAACTTAAATTGTCTGTCTAGTAAGTGTTCTTTGTTATCATGCAGCAATACTTGTAAGTGGAACTTGTTCCAGTTGGGCTGACTAGTTATAAATTTGCCAGAATTTATATCTGTGCTTCTTTTAGGTGATGAAATGAACAGTAATAAAAGCTACATCGCACAGAGAGAGGGGACATAAATGACAGAAATAAATCTAGATATCACACATGCTTCTGCAATAACAATAACTCCACTAGATGGACAAGATGGTAATTAATATTAGTTTATATGAAGTGAAATGTGAATGCATTAATATATAAACCTATTACCTATCTGCCCATTTATAAAGAGAGTTATTTTTAAAATCTAAAAGTAAAACTGTAAAGATGCAGTTAACATAAAAAAAAAAGGATAAAGATTTTTAGCGACAGAATTAAGTTGATGTGGGTGAGCTTTAGCCGAAACAGACATGCCTAAAAGTGAATATTGCATGAATGTTTGTTAATGTGAGATGGGACAGAGGGGAAACAAGCAAGAATGAATGATTATGAGTGTAAACTTGCAGCCGTATGAACGTGCAGCCACAGTTCTCTTCAGTCAAGACCACGGCATGGCCCACACTGGGAGGGAGAGGGATGTGATGAGCGAGAAGAAGAGGGGAGGTGGAAGTCACTTGATTCACTCCTCTAACGGCCCTGTGATTGTGTCGATGCAGGAGCTGTCAGTGTCTGAGGCCAGTGTCTGCTCCGTCGACATGGACGAGATGTCGTTAATAGAGGATGACTGGGAGGCAGTGGTGTTGCTGTTCACTGTACCATCTAATACACACACAGAGCAATGCATCAAAATTAGAGCCCAAAATAATGTGCTATCTTAAGAAATTAAATGTCTAAAATTGTTATATTTATTGAATGCAGATATTTACTATTACATTTTCCATTGTGTTGGATGGAATGATGGATTTCAAAATAGATTTTCAGTAAATGACAGCAACATCCTTAAAGGGTTAGTTCACCTAAAAATAATTAATCATTAATTATTCACCCTCATGTCGTTCCACACCCGTAAGACCTTTGTTCATCTTTTGTACACGAATAAAGTTATTTTTGATGAAATCTGAGAGTTTTTTTTTTATCCTCAATTGAAATCAATGAAATTACCACATCCAATGTCCAGAAAAGTAGTTAAAAAAACTATAGTCAACGTGACTACAGTGGTTCAAACTGAATGTTATGAAGCGACGAGAATACTTTTTGTGTGCAAAAACAGAACCAAAATAATTTATTCAACTATTTTTGCTCCTCCCTGTCAGTCTGTTACGCAGTTGGCGCAGTGCTGCGTTTCCGTGTTTACGTCCGAACGCCGGCTCCTGTGTCAGCATCACACGCATGCCTCATGCTGCTCACACAATCAGGCGTTGGCCAATACTGAGCCGCCGTTCGGATGTAGAACCTGGAAGCGCTGTAGCAAAAATAGCATAAAAAAAATATTGGCGCACAAAAAATATTCTCGTCACTTTATAATATTAACATAGAACCACTGAACACACATGAACTGTTTTAAATATGTTTTTAGTACCTTTATGGATCTTGAGAGAGGAAGTGCCATTGCTGGCTATGCAGGCGTCACTGAGCCATCGGATTTAATTAAAAAATGTCTTAATTTGTGTTCCGAAGATGAATGAAGGCCTTACGGGTGTAGAACGACATGAGGGTGAGTAATAAATGACATTATTTTCATTTTTGGGTGAACTAACCCTTTGAGAACTCTTAAAATGATCATTAAGACATTTGTTATACCATTTAGGATATTTAAGATTTTTTATGACTTTTTATTCACAAGTCATCCCAGATACATTTTACAATTCACATCTATTTTTAAAAGGTGCCCAAGAACATGTTTTCAAAAGATGTAATATAAGTCTTAGGTGTCCCCTGAATGTGTCTGTGAAGTTTCAGCTCAAAATACCCCATAGTTTTTTTTTTATTAATTTTTTTAACTGCCTATTTTGGGGCATCATTATAAACGCGCCGATTTATGCAGCGGGGCCCTTTAAATCTCGTGCTCTCCGCCCACGGAGCTCGCGCTTGCCTTAAACAACATAAACAAAGTTCACACAGCTAATATAACCCTCAAAATGGATCTTTACAAAGTGTTCGTCATGCAACATGTCTAATCGCGTAAGTAGAGTATTTAACTGGATGTTTACATTTGATTCTGCTTGAATTTGATAGTGCTCCGTGGCTAACGGCTAATGCTACACTGTTGGAGAGATTTATAAAGAATGAAGTTGTGTTTATGAATTATACAGACTGCAAGTGTTTAAAAATGAAAATAACGACAGTCTTGTCTCCGTGAATACAGTAAGCAACTATGGTAACTTTAACCACATTTAACAGTACATTAGCAACATGCTAATGAAACATTTAGAAAGACAATTTACAAATATCACCAAAAATATCATGATATCATGAATCATGTCAGTTATTATTGCTCCATCTGCCATTTTTCGCATGCTTGGTAACCTAGGCTGATGATTCAGCTGTGCACATCCATATACTGGCTGCCCTTGTCTAATGCCTTTCATAATGTTGGGAACATGGGCTGGCATATGCAAATATTGGGGGCGTACACCCCGACTGTTACGTAACAGTCGGTGTTATGTTGAGATTCGCCTGTTCTTCGGAGGTATTTTAAACAAATGAGATTTATATAAGAAGGAGGAAACAATGGAGTTTGAGACTCACTGTATGTCATTTCCATGTACTGAACTCTTGTTATTCAACTATGCCGAGGTAAATTCAATTTTTGAATCTAGGGCACCTTTAAGTGAAAGGCTTATACTATAAAACCCTGCCTTGTGTCTGCCGTAATGATGTTTATGCTCAATTTTTGTCGTTGTCAGTCTTTCTGGCTTCAGATCTTTTCTGCTTGTTCGCACATACAGGTACTGATTCTCCCATTGTGTTTGCTGGTACAGTATGGTAAGTCGGTCTCATTTTTCACTAAAACTTCTTTCACTCAGTCATCATCAAACTACACCACACCACACTAGCGTATCTATAGGGGTGGCAGCCAATGAGCATGAGGATTCTCTTAGGCTTTTAGTAAAAAAAACGTGGTTACGTCATTTCAACATGACCCGCACCAATTATAGTTAAAACGCTTTTTATAGAAAATAAAGAGTGTACACCATTTAAGTTGACTTCACAAAAACACAACTTCTTAATGTGTAAAACTACTACTGAATGTACCTTAAAATCACTAATTTGACTAAATAAGACTTATAGGTGGGAATTCTAACAAAATGGAGATATCTTTTTTGCTTAGTATGGCAAAATTTCAACAAATTTATCTGGAATCATTATTTTTTTATCTATTTACAGTCCAAAGTCAAAATACAACCCAATTTCTATCAGTTTCAGCATTAATCATTGTCAACTAGACAGAGACAGCTGGAAAAATACACAAATTTCACAGATTTGTACAAGTGACTCACCTAAACTGTCCTCTTTCAGAACTCCATTCTTGTTCCTCTCCTCCCAGTCCATTACTTCTTTATAAATCAACTCTGTAGGAAGGGAAAACCCCCAAGAAAACAAGCAAAGTTTTGTCTATTTCGTTTTACAAATCACTAATAAAGCCAACACATCCCTTCAGCAGACATTAACTTTTAAGGTCAAGACTCAAATTACCCCATTACTGTAGAATAAATGAGAAAGCAAAAGATCTTGGATAAATGTAACCAATTCCCTGCAGTGATCATTTCTGCTACAGGCATTCATTTTCTACATGAAGCTTATAGCTCAACAGGAGGTAGTGACAGCAGAGGGCATTTGTACCTTTCCACTGCTCGATGCTGTGTTCCCGCTCCTCCAACTGCTTGTCTGATATCTGCGGAGGAGGCTGAACACATAAAACAATCATTACAAATCCTAGTCTCAAAGGAGAATCTCCTTGGCATTGTACAAATGTCCCCTGTTAAACAGTTTTAACTTGACTGGAAAGGACAAAGTGACATGAAAGGATAGGGGTGCACTGACCGCATCTGCCTCGGCCGGGTCGTACCACACGTGAATATAAGGGTGACTGAGGGCCTCCTGCACAGAGATGCGGCTTTCTGGGTCGATTACCAGCATCTTGGACAGCAGGTCTCGTGCTTGACTAGCTACATTAGGAATGATTTACAGAGTCAGATGTCAAAGTAATTGTTTAGTACACCATTAAGACTGTACTCAGAGAGACAGCAAAGAAAAACAGACATGGAAGATTTAGGATGTCTTACTTTTGATCTTGTCGTGCTCAGTCTCTGACGGGAAGGCCCAATCAGGAAAAAGCTCATTTAAACTGACCCCAGGAAACTGAGGTTTGTTCATCACGTAGTTCCTTACAGTCTCCATCAAACGGTTCATAAACTCCATCGACGGGGTTCCCAGTATCTCAATCACCTTATTCCACTGGTCAATATCTGAGATTAACTCAATTAAGGAGGTCAAGGTAAAAGATTCACATGGAATTGAAACTTAGAACAGCTTGAGACCTATTCAGACACTAATTGTTTCTCATAGGGATGTAAGATATTTTCAACATTTACAAGGGGCTAGTCTGTGATTTTATTGCTGTCCGAATCCAAAATGTCAATGTTTTTCTCTCACCACCTGTGTAAACATCCCTGGCTGAATTACCTACTGTTTTTTGCCAAACACCAAGGTCGTGTGGTAATTTAATTGCCGTCCATCCACATCACTGAGTCTACAAGAAGAGATCAATTCAAAACCCACCATTTAAATCAATGCTTCACCTCAACGAAAGAAGAAAGAGGGGAAAAAAGAAATCACATAAACATTTGAAATGGGCTGGTATTGTGGCAGCAATAGCCTATATGCATGACAATTTTAAAGGTCCCATGACATGCTACTTTTTGGATGCTTTTATATAGGCCTAAGTGGTCCCTAGTACTGTATCTGAAGTCTCTTTCCCGAAATTCAGCCTTGGTGCAAAATTTCAGCCACTACAAGCCAGTCCCACAATGAGCTTTCCTCAGGACGTGCCGTTTCTGGGTCTGTAGCTTTAAATGCTAATGAGGAGGAGAGAGGCGGGGCAAGGTGGAGGGTGGGTGTGGCCTTAACCAGCTTGCGGCCACTGTACCATGTGCTAATGTTGACAGTGGATGTATCGCAATGGCTCATAGACGCGCAGACACTAGGTGTTTCTCAATGTCAAGGAAGGATCCTCGGAAGCCAGAATTTCGAGGATGCTACGTCATCGACATCCGTCGAAGGACTGTTCCAATGTCGAGGATCCTCGGAATTTCAAACAAGGACTGAGTCCTTCGTTCGAAAAATATCACATATACAGGAAAGGATGCATATGTGTATCCTTCGCGCTCTCAAATCACCCACAATCCTATGCGCGCAGCTTGTTAAAAAAATTAAAAAGAAAATTTCGGACGTTAGCGCGCAATATTCTTTCAAATGTAAGTATATTTACGTTACCAAACATTTGTTATAACTGTAGTAAATATGTCAGATAAATAATGTTTAACGTTTAAATGCCAGTACAAATTACTACGGTATTGATATTATAAATTATACAAATACAAATTACGTTATTGATGGCTAACTGAACCGGACCGTCATTTAACAATTAGCTTGGTTGCCGTCACCGGCATTTCTTTTATAAATAACTAGTTAAGTTGTCCAAAGTAATTTAACGTTAATATTATTTAGTTTAATATTATTAGTATTATTAATATTATTAGTTTGACCCAGAATCTGATCCGGATGAGGAAGTTGCAACTCAGCGGCTACAGCAGGACATCTCCGAATGGTTAGTTTAAAACATTGTGTCAGGATACGGTACTTTAGTTGGTTTATGTATGCTGTTACAGTTATTATCATGTAGCTAATGCTAGCCTACATTGTTGGCTCTTCATGTTGCTCAGATTTGTATATATATATATATATATATATATATATATATATATATATATATATATATATATATATATATATATATTTATTTTTTATCAGCTATAGACACTAACCAGCGCAACTAAATTAGTCAGACCTCTGCCGTTATTACAAATACCTTTTCGGATAGGTGCCTTTGTGGAAAATGTGCTACCATGCCAACATCATTTATTTGTTTACATATTTTATATTTCATAAATCTTAAAAGTTTTTACAATCTTATTACAATTACATCAAGCTCTGCAATCTGGAAATGTGGATATTGTGTGTGCCAACAGCAGAACGGTTATCCAAACAACAAAGAAATGTAAAACACTCGCGTTACAGTGTGTGTATTCACACACATACTTGATGCTGTCTACCTTTACATTAGCGACAGTAACTAGGCTGTATTGGCCCACGCTGAGGAAACGGTGAAATGTGTGGCGCAGACATACAAAACTATGGGAAGTTACTTTGGGAAGTTTATCGGTGCATTACCAGAGAAAATAAAATTAACCCATTGTTTCTTCATAGGCTCGGATGAAGGGACAAAAAAAATACTAAGGTGTTCATTTGTACATCCAAACACTGAGCAACTGCCATGCTTCGCTCGTTTACAAGCCATGATGTCTCTCGAGGAAAAAAAAAAAAAAAAAAAAAAAAAAAAAAAAAAAATTGTGCTCAAATCTCACGGTAGTAGCTTATTTTCATGGGCGGGCAAAGCAGAGAAAGGGGAGGTAACCTTTCCCCATATGACGACATATAGGGAAGATTCCAGATTCCTTTTCTAGCCACTTGGGGACCATATGCAGGCTAGGGGAACTCATATTAATGTTAAAAAACCTCATAAAGTGAAATTTTCATGCCATGGGACCTTTAAAATGTATTAGGCTATCGGCCTATACAATTATATACATTAAAAATATAAACCAAGCAGCTTTATGTTTACCTCATGTAAATAAGAGGTTGCATTAACTTATTTCTGCTAATTTCCATATTTTTAAAATGACATCCATCATTTTGAGATAAAATGCAAGACAGAAAACCATTTCAACTATAGCGCGTCTATCTACCTATTTTTAAACAAGAGATTTAAATAATTGATAACACTTTATTTTAAGGTGACGTAGTTACATGTTAATACATGTAATTACTATAGTTTTATTACTGACGTGCAATGCAAATTTATTTTTACAGATGTCCACGTGAGAAACAATTACCGTCTGAATAGGGCTTTATCTTTTTTCTAAAGACTAGAATAAACACTGAGATGAAAAAAATAAAGTGAATATTTAAATGACACATTAAGTATGGTGAACTTTGCTAAACCAAAACCAGATAGGAAACATCAAACGTGTAACAACTACGAGTGAACAATACTTTGCAGAACTATCCAGAGACAAGCAGTATGATGTCCAATCCGTCACACCAGGGTTTCACACACCCTAGAGTTTCATGAAAGAACTGCAGGCAGTTTGTGAAAAAAAAAGAAAAGAATACACACACTTTTATACACACATATATCCTCCTCAAGAGGATACGATCAGTGCCCTGGAATATGACGCTCCCTTTGACCATCTCACCCATGATGCATCCGACCGACCAGATATCCACTGGCAAAAACACAAACAAATATTAATAACAATTTTATTTCTATATCTCCAATGGCTTTCAAGAATATTACTGACAAAAAACAGCATTACCATTCTCCTTGTATTTCATGCCCAGGATGACCTCCGGCGCTCTATAATATCTGGTCACTACGTAGGGTGTCATCATGAAGTTAGTGCAGGCGGTTCTGGCCAGACCAAAGTCTAAAATCTTTAAAGTGCAGTCGGACTTCACTACTATGTTACTGGGCTTCAGATCCTGCGGGCAGAGATGATACAGTCTCGTGCTGTCATACTGATAGACAATCTCACACGTTGGCATATTGTAAGGTCAAATGGCTCAGAAACACAGCTGGTGATGTGTCATGTTGGATTTGGCCTTCACTTATTGAAAGAAAAGGTTTGGTACCATTCTTTGAACATGTGCTTGAAGCCTTTATTAGGATACAAATTATACAAACGATCAGAATTTGTAAAACTTCCATCTGAAAGAAGGTCCCCGAAGTTCTTAACTGTTTACAAACACTCTTTTATACCAGTGGCAGTGAGAATATTGAATGGAATTAAGTAAGGGTTTTTTTGTGAGAAATATTACATTTATTGGGTGGTTGTTTTGAATTTGTTGTACGATTAAGAAAATTGTTTGTGTCTTAACGGTGCCGTAGAACGTCTTTTTAAAAGATGTAATATAAGTCTAAGGTGTCCCCTGAATGTGTCTGTGAAGTT
Source organism: Megalobrama amblycephala (assembly GCF_018812025.1). NCBI lineage: Eukaryota > Metazoa > Chordata > Actinopteri > Cypriniformes > Xenocyprididae > Megalobrama > Megalobrama amblycephala. The sequence goes on from NC_063061.1 coordinate 18,257,996, forward strand.
TCAGCTCAAAATACCCCATAGATTTTTTTTATTAATTTTTTTAACTGCCTATTTTGGGGCATCATTAAATATGAGCCGATTTAGGCTGCGGCCCCTTTAAATGCTCACGCTCTCCGCCCACGGAGCTCGCGCTTGCCTTTAACAGCATAAACAAAGTTCACACAGCTAATATAACCCTCAAAATGGATCTTTACAAAGTGTTCGTCATGCAACATGTCTAATAGCGCAAGTATGGTATTTATTTGGATGTTTACATTTGATTCTGAATGAGTTTGATAGTGCTCCGTGGCTAACGGCTAATGCTACACTGTTGGAGAGATTTATAAAGAATGAAGCTGTTTATGAATTATACAGACTGCAAGTGTTTAAAAAATGAAAATAACGACAGTCTTGTCTCCGTGAATACAGTAAGAAACGATGGTAACTTTAACCACATTTAACAGTATATTAGCAACATGCTAACGAAACATTTAGAAAGACAATTTACAAATATCACTAAAAATATCATGATATCATGGATCATGTCAGTTATTATTGCTCCATCTGCCATTTTTCGCTGTTGTCCTTGCTTGCTTACCTAGTCTGATGATTCGGCTGTGCACAGATCCAGATGTCCTGCCCTTGTCTAATGCTTGAACATGAGCTGGCATATGCAAATATTGGGGGCGTACATATTAATGATCCCGACTGTTACGTAACAGTCAGTGTTATGTTGAGATTTGCCTGTTCGTCGGAGGTCTTTTAAACAAATGAGATTTATATAAGAAGGAGGAAACAATGGAGTTTGAGATTCACTGTATGCCATTTCCATGTACTGAACTGATAGTTATTTAACTATGCCGAGGTAAATTCAATTTTTAATTCTAGGGCACCTTTAATTGTATGTGTAGAACTTTTGTGTTTTTGAGCCAAAGGAAAATTTCCACATTTGGTGGATAAAGATCGATCGATCGATCAATCAATCAAATCAATGAGTCAGAGGTTATGCTTCCATCACAAGTCAACTTGAGTACGGATGTTTTGTCTAAAGCTGTTTATTATGGTTTAGAAATTTTAAATATGGTTATTTTTCTTATAAAAACCCATCACTTCACTTCATAAGGCCATTATTAACCCTCTGGAGCTGTATGGATTATTTTTATGATGGATGAACTTTTTTGGGCTTCAAAATTCATGAGCACCATTCACTACCATTATGAAGCTTGGAAGAGCCAGGATATTTTATAATATAACTCCAACTGTGTTTGTCTGAAATAAGATAGTCATATACACCTAGGATGGCTTGAGGGTGAGTAAATTATGGGATAATTTTCCATTTTTGGGCAAACTATCCCTTTAATTGCCACATGAGTTGAAGTTACCAATAATAACCTTGCAAAGAGAACATCTCACCCTGTGAATGATGCCAGCTGAGTGTAGATGTCTGATGCCACACAGGATCTGGTAGAGCAGGTAAGACATCCTCTCATGATCCAGGTCCATGTGGATTACCTGACAAAGGCTAGCGTCCATCAGCTCCATCACCAAATACCTGAGAGAAACCAGATTCTTCAGGGTGCCTTATGTCCAGCTCAAATGATCTCTTACATTTCCTTACATGCATAGTACTGACAAGCATAAAACAACCCCAGATCCCAAGCTTAATACACTTGAGTCAGCAATGCTTTTATAAAACACAGCAATAGAAGTGCTGTTGTCAGGAGTTGTAATTAATCTTGATTTAATAACATATAATTTTCTATCCTAAAGCTGTAATTATCATATGCAGGAGTAGGACAGCGCAATTCATCAGTTCCTCTTGAGAGCGCATTGTAGTCTCAGCAAAACTATGAATGTTAATAACCACACCGAGGGCCAAAGCACCAATGTGGCCATACAAACTCAGCTTACACTAATTTACAAGGTCAGCATAAAAGCATGAATTCATAAACTGAAAACTTACAAATCCTGGAACTCTTCTAATGACTTCTGTGGTGTGAAGACGTTAAGCAAACGGATGATCTGGATGAGAAAAAGTGAAGCATGAGAAAACAAATCTGGACTAATCTACACACAATCAGCTTGACAACAAAGGCCAGCGTCTCACTACCTGATTTTTAATCATAAGCAACACAGTCCCTGGAGAACTAGCCACTATGAAATGAATAATTTAATCAAATAAGCTTACTTGTTGCTGATTAATCAATGTGAGCTAGTACTAGATGTACTAAATTCAATATACTTATCAATCCAAAGTTGAAAGATACATTTGATTTATTGTATTTGTGTATTTTCCATTATTATCAACAGTAATTACTGTTAAATTAAATGCAAATTCATACTATACAGTCTTAATGTTTTAAAATACAGATGACTGGACATTTATTTAGAACAGTGTTTCCCAACTAGTGTGCCATGACAGGTTGTCAGGTGTGCCATGGGAAATTAGCAAATGCCAAAAAATAAATAAAATAAATGCTATACAGTTAAGAATATATCATAGCTGTCAGGCGGAAACCTCGTTTAGTCAATTTTGTTTTATTTTATTTTTAAAAATCAATGCTAGTGGTCATCCTTTACGCCTGTAAGTGGGTTTTACAAATATTTAACCAATGAAAAGGATTTAAAGGTGCCCTAGAACCAGTTTTTACAAGATGTAATATAAGTCTAAGGTGTCCCCTGAATGTGTCTGAAGTTTGAGCTCAAAATAAACCCATAGTTTTGTTTTAATATTTTTTTTTTTTAACTGCCTATTTTGGGGCATCGTTAACCATGCGCCGATTCAGGCTGCGGCCCCTTTAAATCGTGCGCTCCCTGCCCCCCCGAGCTCTCGACTATAATACAGTGCATAAACAAAGTTCACACAGCTAATATAACCCTCAATGGATCTTTACAAGATGTTCGTCATGCATACTGCATGCATGCGTTGGATCATGTGAGTATAGTATAGACTGTATTTCATTTCCATGTACTGAACTCTTGTTATTCAACTATGCCAAGGTAAATTAAATTTTTGATTCTAGGGCACCTTTAAAAAAGCTTGTAAGTCCATTGGATCCTCAAACTGTCAGTCAAACCTCATAGCTCCACCTCGCCTCTATCGTGAATGAAGTGCCGCACACAGTATGAAGATCTCTGCTTATTGCAATGCAAAGGTAAATAAAGAAGTGATGTTTGAGTAAGTACAGCATTTTCTTTACTCAAGAAACACTGTCTACAACAGCTAATGTTTTATGGCTGATTAATCCGTGGGATGTTTTACTTATTAAAACTGTGCCATGCCAAAAAAGGTTGGGAAACACTGATTTAGAGGATACCAACTGCCAAGCTTATTTATTTAAATCATAATTTAAAAGCAGGATAAAAGTTACATGGTATTTAAAGCACTCCACAAAGTCATTAACGTAAAAAAATGTGTCTTAAGCAACATTCAAACTGTTTTTTTGTTTATCAAACCCATTCAAATCCCTTATTATTCAGGAATGAAGCAAGTGACTGTCTTTATGAATGGGCAACTGAATCATTCCTTCAACTGTTTTGTTCAAAAATGGCATTTATTCAGGAATATTTCTCTGAGATGTGCAGCTCCAAAAATGTAATATTTAATAATAATAATAATCATAATAATAATTATATTAATAATATTTTTTTTTACTTCATGGAGCAATATTAAAATTACAGTACCAATATTCATGGATGTCATTTTCTCAAATCACAAATGATATATTTTGGCAATTTTGGAAGGTGGCACTTTGACAATAACTGAATATTGGCATGTAGATGTCTTCAGGGCAGGCCAGGACTATGATCAAACATCACATACATTAGCACTTAGCAAAGTGTTGCATGATTTAATGGGTTTCTAGCATGTTTGGTACTTCATGGCATATTTAAATGTGTTTCAGGGAGTGAATTACAACAGCTTCCTGTTTCATGGCAAAACATCAGACTTTGTCAGTCCGCCATGGACACGCCCTTCAATGAAAACTCAAAATCTTTGCAATGTAACATTGCTAAGGCCTTAAGATTAGACTGACCAAGTATGATGTTGATCTGGTTAAATCTCAATGAGGAGTTAATCACAGTGTAAAACATGTAATTTCCTGTTGCCTGCAGGTGGCGCTATGTAACTGAATATAGTCATGTAGATGTCTTCAGGCCAGGACTCTAATAAAACATGTGAAGTTTGAGGCAGATCAGACATTGTACGCCCAAGTTACAACAACTTCCTGTTTCATGGCGAACTTTGTCAGGCCGCCACGGACATGCCTAGATCTTCACAATTTAACGCAAGGCCTTTATAACGCAAAGATTAAAGCTCTAGGAGAGTTCTGGACTACAAAAAAAAACTACAAAAATTTTCCAGAGAAAATTCAAAATATCTTACTTCCTATTGGGTTTTCAGATTTTCAGTCTACCGAATTTCATACTTGTACGTGAAAAGCAGTGCGAAAGGCGCTTGATTGAAATTTTGTAGGTGGTGCTATCGAGCCATTTTGCCACACCTAATTCTGAAACCCATATCAGACGTAAATTTTCACCACTTCTGATGCATGTGCCAAGTTTTCCAGCATGTTTAGGCCCTCAAAAATATGATTCATTTCGGAGAAGAATAATAATTGACCGAGCAATTACAATTACCATCGGTGCTCGGGCCCTAACAAAACAACAACAACTATTGATTATGAAAACCGACATCCCTAAAAAACCTGACATTTTTTACTGGGTAATGTTAGTCCAACAATTACATCTGAATTCAGCATATACCAACAGTTTATGTGGTGCTCCTGTTCTTATTTCTTAACTTCACATTGTTTTCTCGGACAAAATAGGCTGTTCAGTGACAGGCAATTGGAGAGAAATGTCAGAGGTAGTTGTTTAGACCATCACTCCTCTGACATTCTTAACCGGTAAGTGTGCCAAAAGTCTGACATTCCAGCAAAAACAGTCCGTAGGTGTGACAGCCCTGACCAAAATGGAGTTGCTTGAGTCAGTTAGTACGACGCAGCCTCAAATTGTACTTCTGAGTGGAAGAGTGCACCGTTTAGGGTACGTACATTCTTGTGATTAACACACTTGAGCAGAACCAGCTCCCTGTAGGCCCTCTTTGCATGGGTCTGGTTCTGAAAGGGCCGGCTCAGTTTCTTCACAGCAACAGGGATTTCAAGTACAGTGTCCAGAGCAGAGCTTAAATGGGGGAGGAAAAACAGGCACACTAAATAATTACAATCATCATTGTAGTTTGTTTGTTTTTTGTTTTTTTTAACACCATGCCAGCTTCTATGGCTATTTTCATGTCAAAAAAATATGGGAAAACTATATCAGGTTTTTACCATTTCTTTTTGCTAAAAACAAACTATATTTGGTTTAAATTTCTTAAAGAGAGTTTCTCACAGGGTTTAAACCAGCACAACCTAATAAAAAATGTTTCAATGATAAAGAGTTTAGACAGAAAGAACATGTTTTGTCATTGTAGTTAACATTATCATTGGTTCATATCAATATTTGTCCATGGATAATATCATATTGTATCTCAATCCCCTTTTAAATGCCCTTTTGTATGTCATTACTGTATCGTACAGTTTAGTGTCCATCTACTGCACTTGGGTAAACAAGACATGCAGCTGGCTGTAACATCTCTCTTATCACTGCAGCTATAAACCAGGGATCCAAATCTCTAATGAGACATTCAGGTCAATGACAAAACCACATGACAAATGGAGACAGGCGATGCCTAATGGGATGTGTGATGATGACATCATTAGTATGGAGGCAGATAAAACTCTGCTAATTCCAGCCGCCCACTCACCAGACGATACCCTGGGCACCAGATCCGATGGCACGGAGCTGCTGGTACCTCCTGAGCACCGTAAAGGTGGAGTCACCCACCTGCACGCTGTAAAACTGTCCCTCCCCCTCGGTCATGACTCCTCCCACTGAGTGCCGTGAGACAAATCAAACCTGAGAGAGAAGGATTGCAGTAAATGAGAGAGACGAAGAGAAGATGTGAGATGTGGCAACGATGATTGCATACTGAGCTCACTCCCCCGTGTTTACTGCACCGTGTGGGGGATGACATTGCCGATGACTCATCCAAGGAGAATCAGATATAATGCATAGCCATACTGAATGACACGGGATACCTATAGGATGCCATTAGAGAGTCAAGCCAGTGATACAGCACAGAGATAAAACCCTTGGTCCACTGAAAGGCCATTCTTAATGCATTTAAACAAACATAAAAACTACAAACAAGTGATACCTATCCTTCATACGCTTTCCTGAACTTACTAAGCAAAGCTACATCCTTATCTTCTCTAATTATCTACAGTTAATTACAGTTAGGCATTTGAACAAAACATTAGGGATGTAACAATACACAATTACTGTTTGGTACATACCTCAATTTACCAAGGTTCGGTATATTTTCGGTAAAGCGGGGGGGGGGGGCAAAATTGCTTCTTTTTTCTTTTTCATTAAACACTGGTTACTAAACTTCAAATAAAAAGAAACATCTTTAAAGTACTTATGGTGATATTGAAAATGAGGAAAATTAAGTTTTAGATTTTAGATCCATAAAATCCATATTTTAGTCAGAATTATTGCTCTCCCATATGATAGCTCTCCATCTATTTGACTATTCGCATACGTACTCTGACACTCCTTCAGTGAAGTCTGTGAAGTTTAATGGAGACTCACTTGCTGTCGGGACAGGCAAAATGGAAATGCTAACATTTCTAACATTTACAGATAAGTATACAATCCCAAGATGTAAGTTATTACATATACAGTAGGGATGTCAATTACACATTTCCATGATCGATCGTCATTTAAATTAATGATCAATTAATCATTAGGCTTAAAGGAACACTCCGCTTTCTTTTGAAAACAGGCTCATTTTCCAACTCCCCTAGAGTTAAACAGTTAAGTTTTACCGTTTTCGAATCCATTCAGCAGATCTCCGGGTCTGGCGGTACCACTTTTAGCATAGCTTAACATGGTTCATTGAATCTGATTAGACCATTAGCATCTCGTTCAAAAATGACCAAAGAGTTGTTTCGATATTTTTCCTATTTAAAACTTTACTCTTCTGTAGTTAGTTGATTTTCTTGGCCGATATGGCTAGGACCAATACTCTCATTCCGGCGTAATAATCAAGGAACTTTGCTGCCGTACCATGGTAGCAGCAGGCGCAATGATATGACACATCACGTCGCCCGTGTCTGGGGCGAAAACTTGAGCTTGAACACACCGCAAAGAGTACAGCCAATTAGTACTGCCTCTGTAAGAGGAAATAACACTCCAAAACAGCATGTGGGAGTAGTCTGTATTCATCATTCAAAAAGGAAGTCCAAGCAAACAAAGCAAACTAAAGCGCTTGCTTACCATCTTGCCCTCTTCGTCATTTGCATGCTTACATCACTTTAGTTTTTCTTCTCCTGCACTGGCTCACTAAGCTGAACAGTCAATCAGAGTGATCTCTCTCACAGATGTTCTTTGCCAAAAAGCAGTTGACAGGAACACACTGGGAAAAACTAGGCAGGCAGACTCGATGACGGCCTTTTACGAAAAGGTGTGGTATTACCTTTATAAGTGATCAAGTGCACAAATGTTAAAATTCTGTCTGATAATCAATATTGTGTTAAAAAGAAATTTCTAACAGGACAAATGGATTTGTAAAGTTCCCTTTGAGACATCCAGTGAAGACAGCCTTATGTCGTTGTGGCGAATTGCGTCAATGGACATGCCCATGGTAGACGTGGCGTAACAATGTTTTGAGAAACTATGAATCTACTCCTACTCTTCATATTCTGTCAAACGCACTGATGCAACTTCTTTATTCTTCTTTTTTGCGTCATTACCAAACAAACTCACTGTGGGAGTCTGAATCTTAAGCTTTCCTTTCATGTCCTCCCTCTCTTCTGAGAGCAAGAGCAAAAACTACATCACAGCAAGCACTGAACCTTCTGTCTTTTTAGAAGAGATGCCTTTAAATATCAGAAATATCATGCTACCTGGTAAACAGATTCTCCTCTGGGATTCAGTCTTTCTGAGGGATCCTCGATCTGCTTTTTACTGTCATTTTTTATGTAACAAAGAAAAAGTGATTTTTTGCAACTTCCATTGTAACATGTTCAACATCCCTCAGTGACTCATCAGTAAACAGAACCAAGCTGAAATGCTGTAGATAGACAACCTTCACATCAATAATAGACAAAGCTGGCACTGATATACTAAAAAGAAAAGCTTCAACTGTGAGCTGGGACTTATAAATGTTAAGCTGATTTCTTAAAGCCATTAGATCCAATTTCACCGTGGCTAAACATTATCTGTTTAAAGCAGGCCCAATAATCCAATATTGTGATGGAGCAGAGATGAAGCATCAGTGTTTGACCAGACTACTGGACTACAGACTACAAATCCAGACTACAGGAACTGATACAGGAATCAGTCAATGAAACATCAATACTGATGCATGTTTACAATCTGAACCTATAAGTTCCTCATTATCAGACACAACTCCATATATAACTATACCACTATTCATTCATGAAAATTAAAAATCCGACCGATACAGATAACTGGTTTAAATGTATTAATACTTATATTTATAATATTTTTATTCATATTTATAATCTATAATATTCATTATGGATGAAAATATCTTCTAAATGACAAGTACTGTAACTGACAAGTAATGAAGCACTTGCATTAGTCTTGAGGTGGAATCAGCAGACAGCAGAATTAGATCAGGACTTCTCAAATTTCTCTGCTTATATACCATTTACACTTGCACTGTAATGGACTAATAACAACCTGTTCATAGGTTAGACCTTGTTAAAAGAAGCAAAATAACAAGAAATGCAAAGCAACAAGCTGTGAAATATAAATAGAGATGTACCGATTGCATTTTCTTGGCCGATTTCCAATTTGTTTGTTAGTGTGACCTGCTGATACCGATTTTTGCAGCGATTTATTTTAACCTGAGCGAATGAGACGAGTGAGTGAGAGAAGGCAGGTATGTGTCACTTTGTCGTCGGAGAGAAGATTGTGAGAACGTACAGCTGACATTATTGCCTGAGCCCCTGGCAACAAGACGGATCAGCTCAGAATCGGAAAGACGTGAGACTGACCGGCCGGTTACCGATCCAGGCCGATCATGTGGGAAATCGGCTGATTCGAATCCCTGGATGGTCGATCAGTTCATCTCTAAATATAAATAGTGATTATCTATGTAATTAGAAACAGCACTATTTTGCTTGGTCATGTCACTTGATGCAATGCTTTTCTTGCTTGGTTTTGGTGGCACAAATCAAAAAGACTTGACTAGACAGACTGATAAAATCACTGCACACATCAGTTATTTGAAAAATCTTGTGCAAATAGCAAACATTAGGAGCAAAACAAGCAGGTTAATGAGAAAATAGTAGTATATTTTGTTACTAACTGAATGTTCCTGATATTCTCATCAAGTCGACGATTCATGTTTCTGCATGCAGATCCCGGTTTTGAGAAATGCAGTTATGACAATAACAGTGATTTGCTGATAACGGTAAACTGCCTTCATTTATTTTCTTAATATTTCTCTTGTGGCCCATATGTAGTGAAAAAATGAGAAATATTAAAAGGTTAGTTCACCCAAAAATGAAAATTCTGTCATTTATTACTCATTCTCATGTCGTTCCACACCCGTAAGACCTTCGTTCATCTTCGGAACACAAATGAAGATATTTTTGATAAAATCCAATGGCTCAGTGAAGCCTGCATTGCCAGCAAGATAAGTAACACTTTCAAATGCGTACTAAAGTACAAGAAAAGTACTTAACACATATTTAAAACAGTTCATGTGACTACAGTGGTTTAACCTTAATGTTATGAAGTGACGAGAATACCTTTTGTGCGCCAAAAAAACAAAATAACAACTTTATTCAACAATATCTAGTGATGGGTGATTTCAAAACACTGCTTCATGAAGCTTCAAAGCTTTACAAATCTTTTGTTTCGAATCAGTGGTTCGGAGCATGTATCAAACTGCAAAAGTCACGCCCCCCCAGTGGTGAACCGCTGAAATTTCGAAACACTTATAACGAAACGAAGCCTTGTTTACTGAAATCACATGACTTCAGCAGTTTGATACATACTCCAAACCACTGATTCGAAACAAAAGATTCGTAAAGCTTTGAAGTAGGGCTGCAACTAACGATTGTTTTGATAATCGATTAGTTGATCTTTTATTTTTCAAATAAAATCCTACTTTTATTTATTTTAATTTTTTTTGACAAAAATACTGTATTACACGTCCTGCCCATTGTACTTCAAACAAATGTGCCAACTGAATGCTATGAAAACATACAGTGCTTAATTTATTAGACTACCTGTCATAATTAAAAAAGAACACAATTATTTTAGGATTCTATCAAAAACTTGATTAAAGCTAAAAATGGTATTGCCATTTATTAGGAAAATAAACCAAAACAACTAAATAGTTTCTAAATAATATTCACACATAATATCCAAAAAAATGTCTGAAGTGTTTTACTTTTTCCTGCCTTAAAACAGTAAAATCAAAAATGTATGGATAACAACAATATATTGTAGCTTTAGAAATACTGCTGTAACTAAAGAGCTTACACATACTGATGGATTAACCATTACAGAAACATGAAAAATGATTTTAGCACCAATACTGATAGTTTAGGACAGCTGTGGAACAAACCAAACATTGGCTATCAGATGTCTAATAACCTAGCACTGTAGGCTATATAGTGTATATAGTTTAAATCTGTACTCTACATTAAAAAGATAGTAATTAAACATAATAACAACATATTTCAGCTAAATTAATATTTTTGCGCTAAATATTAATCGTCTCCCTCTCTCCCGCATTCTGTCTGTCTGAAGCAGGTGCGCGCGCCGGCGCTCATTCAGTAAAGTTTGAAGTTTAACGCAGACTGTCAGGATGAGCCTTTATGCAAAATGGAAATGCTCACATGAATTTGTAACATTTACAGATAAGGATATAGCCGTAGAATGAACGTTTTGCGCAGTGGATGCACATGCATCTGTCAAAGCGTCTGACAGGGCAAGTTATTACGCTACTGCATTAGCTCGAAACTTCTCATGTTTTGATACATTTTTGTCCATAGAAATGCGTTATTCAGTGTTGTAATTTGACGCGACTGGCGGAAGTCTTCCGTGCACAGTGGGCAGAGCCAACTAATCGATAATGAGAATCGTTGTCGATGATTTTCATTATCAATTATTAAAGATTTTATCGAATAATTGTTGCAGCCCTACTTTGAAACTTCATAACATTAAGGTTGAACCACTGTAGTCACATGAACTGTTTTAAATATGTCTTTAGTAGCTTTCTGGGCATCTGAAAGTGTTAATTATCTTGCTGGCAATGCAGGCCTCACTGAGCCATCGGATTTTATCAAAAATATCTTAATTTGTGTTCCAAAGATGAACGAAGGTCTTACGGGTGTGGAACAACATAAGGGTGAGTAATTAATGACAGAATTTTCATTTTTGGGTGAACTTACTCTTTAAACAAATTCTTTTGAAAGTCGGTGTCTGAAATAAAGCTGTTCTTAATTTTCATTGAAGCCTGATTATTGCAGTGTTCGGACATATTATAGACTGTTATTATAATTTTAATTATATAATTCATTGTATAATAGACCTAAATGTTTTTAAAACATTTTCAATGAGAAGTAGGCTTATCTTTTATTGTCATAGCAGTGCATATTATGGCAGGGCAAATGAATTGGAATATTAATTTAATAACAATAGTAGCCTAATAATATTAATAATAATTTAATATATTAATTGGAAATCATCTTTGATATTGTCAAAAGCTGATGTTTCTGATGATATCTACGGCTATTGTCGATACACAATATCATGGTCTATCAGCACAACCCTAATCTCTGCTCCAGCTAATGTATTCAGCTGATGTTGTGGTTTATGACATGAAAAAGCTTGAGCAACATGGTGCTAGAACACACTCCGTCCGCACAGACTCCACAGCCGTACGGCTCTCAGTGGTACATGAGTCAGCTTGTGCCCAGCCTGAATTACAGTCATGCTGCTAGGCCATGCTGTGCTAAATCACAGGCAAAATGGCCTGGCCTGTTTTAGCATGCTGCAGCCGACAGGACCACTAGTCTGAATTTTATCTCTGCCCGAATGCTGTTTCAGGGCCATGTTTCCACATACGGGACAAAATAGCATTTTGTCAATGCATCCCTGACCATTACAACTGAACTATATCCTGACATGGCAAATGGGCCTTGGAGAGATATGATCCAGACAAAATGGGTTGGATGTTGATAAGATAAAACTAAGTATCTGTATCTTAGGTCCATAAGCAAAATTCTCTAACTAGGTTGCTGTTAAAATACATTCATTAGGTCAGTGCTGCCAGGCTCTCTGAGATTATTTCATTGTATGGTTACAAAATAACAAATGCATATGTCAGTCAAATTAGATACAATAAGATGCATATTCTTTATAACAGTATAGTGTATGGGTGTCAAACATACGGCCCACAAAGGTGTCCAATGCGGCCCGCGGGATGACTAGATGCACTAGTCTACTGGTCATAAATCCAAACTTTTTTTTAGTTTTATTTTGGTCAATCTTTATCCCGGGCTTGCAAACAAAGTGCTTTGTAATAATTTCCCAAAATTGAATTTGTGTGGAAATATTTACGATGTCTGTGAAAAGGACATTAACACAGGCACACGCTGAATACAAAGAGGAGAACAGACGCGCCTGCAGAGAAAATACTCTACCATGCACAAGCTCACTGTTCGCCAAAAATAGGAAGAATAATATAAATATTAAATTGGGGTTGATATGAATGTATCTCTGAAGGGAAATGTCTTCAGAAAAGTTTTGATGGCTTTTCCTCTTCTCCATATAAAGTAGTAGCCTATTTATAAATACAAAGCTGCATTGTGTACAGCGGTGACCATGGGAACGCTATATCACTGCTGTTCCATATGAGCCACCTACTTTCAGAGAGTGAATTTGCATTTCATTCAGTCCGTCTGCTGATTTTGTTTTGTGCAGGTGTCTTATGTAGTATAATTTCACAAAGCTAAAGACAGACCATGCTGTTTTTGCTGTTAATCTTGAAATTATCCAATAATTTTAATTAAAAACAACTGCTCATGTGCATAACATCTTTGTTGAGATTGTGATAAAAATGCAGTGTTTGCCTCTAATATCAAAGAGCTACTTTTGAACAAATAAACAACAAATAAATTTGCTTTAAAAAAAAAAAAATCTGCAACCAGTATCAGAATCGGCCAATTTGCTTCTAAAAAAATGGAATTGGCCACGAAAAATCAAAATAGGTGCATCACTAATAAAAAAATATTTAAAAAAGCATTATTTTAAAAATCTAACAGTTTTTTGCTGTAAAAACAAATGCAGTTTTAAGGAGCAGTGTACTAGTTTTCTTGAAAATTAATTTGTTGTTTATATGTTATTAATGCAACTATCAGCGCACTGTTTTTTTGTTGTTGTTTTGTTTTTTTTTATATTAATTCGGCCCTCACGTTTATTTTTTTCCAATCCGGCCCTAAACCTAAAATGAGTTTGATACCCCTGGTATAGTGACTGATGGGCCGTGACCCGAAAATGGGTCACAGCAGGTCTATTATCACATGGCCACAGACTGCAGAGAAAAACAACCCTACAATACAAATAATAAAATGCACATTATTAGGATGAAAAAATAAATAGGCCTATCAACATTTAAAGCAGATATGTTCCCTATATTCTATATCAAACTCAACAGTATTTCAGCACAAATGCATCTGTCAGTTGGTTGAAGCTAGTCAAATTAAGTGGATACCAACATGGACAGACTGTGTGACTTGGACAATTATCTTAAAGGGATAGTTAAAAAAAAAAAAAATAAAAAAAATAAATAAATAAATAAATAATCCCATGATTTACTCACCATCAAGCAATCCAAGGTGTATATGACTACCTTCTTTTAGACGAACACAATCTGAGATATTTAAAAATATTTTGCGCATTCTTTCACATTCTGCGTACCGGAAGCTAGTTATTTGAATTTATAAACTTTCAAATATGGATATTTTTCTTAGAAAAACCATTGCTTTGCTTAAGAAGGCCTTTATTAACCCACTGGAGTTGTATGGACTACTTTTTTATGGATGGATGCATTATTTTTTATTTCAAAAAGTGGCCCCCCAATCACAACCATTATAAACATTGGAGGACTAAGGATATTTTTTAAATATATCTTTAATTGTGTTTGTTTGAAAGAAGATAGTCATATACACCTAGGGTGGCTTGAGGGTGAGTAAATCATAAATCATAAATCAATACTCACCCTCATGTCATTCCAAACCCATAAGACCTTCGTTCATCTTCAGAAAACAAAATAAGATATTTGTGATGAAATCTGAGGTTTTAAATCTCTCTCTTATCTCTTATCTCTCATAGAAAGCAATGAAATTATCACATTTAAGGTCCAGAAAAGAACTAAAGACATTATTAAAATAGTCAACGTGACTACAGTGGTTCAACCTTAATGTTATGAAGCGACGAGAATACTTTTTGAGTGCAAAAACAAAACAAAAATAACAACTTTATTCAACAATTTCCTCTCTACCCTGTAATTGTCCTATGCAGTTTACGTTGAAGACACATTGCAGAGCTTCCGTGTTCTACATCAGAACGCCGACTTCATACTGGGCGGCTCCTGCGTCAGCATCACACGCATGTGTCAACCGAAGATATTGTTGAATAAAGTCATTATTTTTGCACACAAAAAGTAGTATTCTTGTCGCATCATAACATTGAGGTCGAACCACTGTAGTCACATGGACTATTTTAATGATGACTTACCTACTTCTCTGGACTTGAATGTTTCGTTGCTTTCTATGGAAGACAAAAAACCTCTCGGATTTCATGAAAAAATACCAGTAAGACGAAGGTGAGGGTGAGTAATTAATGACAGAAATTTCATTTTTGGGTGAACTTATCCCTTAGTGGACTAAATGAATGGAGATGTCTGGCATCAACACCAGAAGGAAGACACTGACATTTTGATTAAAAATTATGAGGTCAAATTAAAAAATTAAAGCATACACATGGAACTATATAAATGGAAATAATTTACAATAAGATCAATAACATGTATTTACAAAACGGATATAATAATTCAACAGTTTCTTCTCTACCCTGTCATTCTCTTACGCTGTTTATGCTGTATAGATAGTGCGGCACTTCCAGGTTCTACGTCAGAATGCCGACTCAGTATTTGTCGACGCTGTTCACGTGAGCACCACGATGCATGCGTGTGAGCCGGCCAATAATGAGTAAAACCTGTAAGTGCAGCAGTCTATACAACATAAACAGCATAGGAGAATGACAGGGTAGAGAAGAAACCTTTGAATAAAGTCGTTATTTTTGTTTTGTTTTCGCGCACAAAAAGTATTCTCATCGCTTCATAACATTAAGGTTGAACCACCTCATGTTGACTATTTTAAGAATGTCTTTACTACTTTTCTGGACCTTGAATGTGGTAATTTTGTTGCTTTCTATGGGAGATTAAAAAAAAACAACAACTCAGATTTCATCAAAAATATCTTAATTTGTGTTCTGAAGCTGAATGAAGGTCTTATAGGTTTGGAACGACATGAGGGTGAGTAATTAATGACAGTAATTTCATCTTTGGATGAACTAAGCCTAAATGAACTTGTTTCTCTTGACTGGCAGTATATCAACACATTCCATCTGTTCATGCAACACTTCTGACCTCATTCAGATACCTGCCCACTTCTTAGATGATATATACTGAGTTGTTTGACAATTTATGAATACTAAATACAAATTTGAAGTGTAGTTTCAATGTAGCACAGAGTGCAGTGCACTAGTCAGGTCAGGCTGCTGCCAGGTTGCACTCGCTCCATCACAGCAAGCTAGTTAGTCCTCTAATAGCAAATAGCTACATCCAAGCAAAACATACACCAGTTAATCACTCACACGCATAAAACAAATGTATTTACAGTTACAGACGCTCGTCCTGGGCTCTTTTGCGTGGCTGCGAGTCACACTTGTTTCGGCCTGATCCAGCGCGAGGCCAGAGCTCTGCTGCAGATGTGTCGCGCGCTAACTCCATGTCAAACTCCCGGCAAACTGCCTCTTCGCGACAACACGATCGCAAAAACACGCGCGTTCAAGTCGCTCGTTTGTGAAAACATGAGTGCACGTGTTCATGGTCGCTAAATGAAATAATCGACTGTCTGAGGTGGGTGAATTCTCGCTAGCTCGCTGCGTGCTTACCTCCTCTTCTTCTTCTCCTCGCTTTCTCCAGTTCACTCCCATGCATACATACACACGCAGGCACGCCAGCAAACAGATCCTCTGGACCGCGGAAGTGTCGGCGTTTATCGCTTCCACATTAAACACCGTCAGCCGGGATGATGGTCAAGTCAGATTTTCCTCTCTTTTAAGAGGCTTGACAGTGAAGTCCAGAGTGTGGCATGACTGCAGGGGCGGAGGTTGGTGGGACAGTTATTTTTCGACGCCTCTCTCTCTCTCGCTCGCTCGCTCTTGCGCGCTGGGCAGGGATGACGTAATGGCGCACTCGTCAGGTCAAGTTGTAACTTTTGATGCAGCCTGAAAGTTGCAGCAGGAAGACATTTATTAAAGGGTTAGTTCACCCAAAAATGAAAATTCTGTCATTAATTACTCACCCTCATGTCGTTCTACACCCGTAAGATTTTCGTTCATCTTCGGAACACAAATTAAGATATTTTTGATAAAAGCTGATGTCTCAGTGAGGCCTGAATTGACAATTAACACTTTCAGATGCCCAGAAAGCTACTAAAGACATATTTAAAACAGTTAATGTGAGTACAGTGGCTCAACCTTAATGTTATGAAGCGACGAGAATACTTTTTGTGCGCCAAAAACAAAATAACAACTTTATTCAACAATATCTTCATGAAGCTTTATGAATCTTTTGTTTCGAATCAGTGGTTCGGAGCGTGTATCAAACTCCCAAAGTCACGTGATTTCAGTAAACGAGGCATCAGACTTGTTCGAGATGCATCGGCGCTGCGCAGACCAATCGGTGTATGACATCAAAGTACCGCGAAAGCGATTCAAAAGCATAACAAGTCGTATGCTCTCCAAACTTTCTCATGGTACTTTTATGTCATACGCTGTTGTCACGATACTGGAATTTCCAACTTCGATACGATACCTTGAAAAATATCGACATTCGATACCACTTTCGATACCATGGGGAAAACTGCCATACCGTCATACAGATAATTTGTTATTATCTCATAATTTTTTGATAATTTGGGTAATTTTGTTGTCATAGCTTACACCACAAGGAGGCTTTATTTAAATGATTGAACTACATTTACAAAAAAAGACAAGTAAACAGTCAGTAATAAAATAAGAAATAAACAAATTGCAAACAATGGCACAAATAAATACAATAGAAGAAAGAGACACGTATAGTTTTCATTGTAAAACTGAAATACAGACAGACGCTTATAGCCTAATTAAAGTTACAATAGTTTTTCAGTCAAGAGCAGCGAGTGATTTTATCTTTGTCTTTTGTTCTTTGATCAACATTACAGACAGCAGCAGGTTTATTAGGTTCCTGTCCTTTTAAGAACTTGCAGGGAGGATACAATATACTGTAACACAACATGCGTTTTTATTCTCAACTAATTACGTTCCAAAACTGACTATATTTACCTGAATACTCGGTAAGACGGGCATTTTGACGTAATTTTGTATGTATTTGGCCATTTAATCGCAATAGGCCACGAAAAAGAAGTCAATTTGGTTCTTGCGAGCTGTTTGAGTAGCTTTACGAGAGCACCACTTATATAGATCAGTGGGGCGCACGCTTAGCCTAAATGGTGCGAGCGCAAAACCTGCGTGAAAGACTAAAATTATGCGCAATACAAGCACTATTCAACTGGAGTGAATGAGACGAGTGATGGTGCATGTCCACTGGCGCGAAGCGAGCGTTTTTCGCTCATTCCTATGGAAGTTGAGCTTCATGCTCGCACGTGAGCCTGAAGCTCTCGCACTGGAGGAGGCGGGTGCGTGTCAGTTCGCCGTCAAAGAGAAGAGAGAGCGAGAACGCACAGCTGGTATCGGTGTATCGATACTGCAGAAAAGGTGTATTGGAACCGTTTCAGATATTTCAGTATTGATACATATAGAAATATCAATATTTTTGACAACACTAATGCAGTCTGCACAGCGGCGATGCATTTCGAACAAGCCTTTCGTTTTGTCATAAGTGTTTCGAAACGTTTCGAAATTTCAGTGGTTCACGGCAGTTTGATACACACTCTGAACCACTGATTCGAAACAAAAGATTTGTAAAGCTTCGAA
Source organism: Megalobrama amblycephala (assembly GCF_018812025.1). Lineage (NCBI taxonomy): Eukaryota > Metazoa > Chordata > Actinopteri > Cypriniformes > Xenocyprididae > Megalobrama > Megalobrama amblycephala. Next base: position 18,276,395 of record NC_063061.1, read on the forward strand.
GCTTCATGAAGCAGTCACTAGATATTGTTGAATAAAATCGTTATTTTGTTTTTTTGGCACACAAAAGTATTCTCGTTGCTTCATAACTCTAAGGTTGAACCACTGTAGACACATGAACTGTTTTAAATACATCTTTAGTAGCTTTCTGGGCATCTGAAAGTGTTAATTATCTTGCTGTCAATGGAGGCCTCACTGATTTTATCAAAAATATCTTAATTTGTGTTCTGAAGATGAACAAAGGTCTTAACAGGTGTGGAACGACATGAGGGTGAGTAATTAATGACAGAATTTTCTTTTTAAACTAACCCTTTAAATATATCATGCAAGGTGTAACCATAACCTTTAAAGACAGTATTTTAGGACACTGTGAATATGACTCTACTAAAGACATCTTTTTTTGCAAATTTATATCCACAAATGTAAGTTCACCAACAACAAACAATCTTTCTTGTTTTTTAAAAAGAATTTAAAAAGTATTTCAACACCATTTCATCTTCAGTAAATAAGAAAGCAAGCAGAATGACTTTAATTTGCAATGCATTTAATTTGTATTGATTTAGGCTATAAATAAATATTTTTTTCTTTTCCCTCCTGTCTTTATTTATCTTTTTCTGTCATAAGCAATTTATTATTGATTCAATTTTTTCTCTATATTTTTCTCTGTTGACAATGGGTGTATTGTTGTTAAATTTTGTTTATTATACACAAAAAATGTGTATTATAAACATGTCAATTTATATTTTTGTATTAATAAAAAAGTTATGTCTGCAGATGGATTAGTGTCGATATTGTGTCTCAAAGACAATTGACTCGCTGTATATTGCCTCAGCCTGTACCTTTTATGTTAAACAGCACAATGTATTTTTTCTTTAAAATATAAATCCTTATGATGACATTGTTTTCAATTTGAACAAACTTATTTTCTTCTCCTTATTCAATGAAAATAGCTTTGTGCAGTGCAGGGCCTACTTCAAAGAGCCTTAAGAACTTTTATGCTAGAGTAAAACATGTAAAACGAATAAAAACCCTATGGGGCTTTTCACTGGAAAAAGACAAAGAAACTTTGCAGAAAACATTCTGTATGGCATTCATGATGCTTTCCATGAGTACAGTACACTTTGGTCTCCCATGATTTGTTTCAAGCATCAGACACACAAATCCATGTGTTGCTGTGAGATCTATTAGTTTTGATGATTCACTAATTTTACATTTACATTACATCTTGAAGGACCAGCGCCACATCCTCTTGTACCACTGTTTGAAGAATTTATCTTCCAGAATCTGGCAGTATTCCATATCTGCAAGAAGGACTTTTCAGGATAGGAGATGGACTAAAAATGAACTCCCACACCTTACTGCCAGATTCTGGAAGATAAATTCACTGTAAACCCTTATGCTCAAAATACTTAATTGTTTTGAGTAGGACAAACTTAAATTTAACAAATTAGTTCAGTTACATTAACTGTTAAGAGTATTTAGAACTTTCTTTTTCTTTTGAGTTCACAACACTGACATATTTTAAAGGTGCAATATGTAAGAATTTTGCAGTAAAATATCCAAAAACCACTGTTATTTTGTTCACTTGAGTACTTACAATATCCCAAATGTTTGCAACTATTTGTAAATCATGAGAAAATTGCAATTTTAACTAAGGCTCTGTCCGGGACGTGTGAAGAGTTGCCTCTCAATTGCGTCATCCCCGCGTTACCCTCGGTTTCCGGTTTTATTTTGTAGAAACCATGGAAACACCAAAGATGCTTTAATATATTACATGTTTTAATAGGCAAGGGAACAACTGTTTGGTTACGTTTACAGACAGAAAACTAATTGTTATTATATAGCTCAACATGTTTAGTCTTATTGTTTAAATCTAATTTTCTTGATTTTTTTGTGAGTACCATGCTTTACCATGCCTCAGAGAAAAACACTATTTTGTGAAGTAGCTAACATAGCATAATCAGATGCAGCTTTATTTTTAGTAACAGTAATACAGCATTTTCTCCATCATACAATACATTGTAAAATTAATTGTATGTCATCTATCAACACAAGCCATCTAGCATTTATTAATATGATAATCTAAAATCGATAAGCTTACTGCAGTGTGCAACAGTGTCTCACAGCAGCCGCCGAACGAAAGCACAGAGTAATAACATTTTCAACACACTCAAATGTATCTAATATGATAAACAGAGCTGTGTTACCTCATACTCATGACCGGAAAAGCGGAAGCGGCACCGGCAACAAAAGTTCTGCTGCTCGCAGCATGTGTTGCGAAATCGCTCCAGCGGCCTCGTTCAGCTCCCACAACACTCGGTCCTGCTCTGCTTTTTATTACAGTAACGTTAATAATCGCATCCATGAATATGATTTCTTCCCGAGCCCTATCCCGATTATTTTCCACCGGCCGTTGAGCTGAAACTGTGCTGGGATTTCTATTTCCCAGCATGCTTTGCCCATGGGCATGGCACTCGAAAGGGAGAGTAAATGCTAAATATATATATATATATATATATATATATATATATATATATAATATACAGTGCCCTCCACAATTATTGGCACCCTTAGTAATTATGAGCAAAAGCAACTGTGAAAATAAATCTGCATTGTTTATCCTTTTGATCTTTCATTCAAAAAATTCACAAAATTATAACCTTTCATTTAAGGAACATAATTGAAAGTGGGGGGAAACTCACATTATGAAATAAATGTTTTTCTCCAAAACACGTTGGCCACAATTATTGGCACCCTTTTGTTCAAAACTTTTTGCAACCTCCTTTTGCCAAGATAACAGCTCTGAGTCTTCACCTATAATGCCTGATGAGTTTGGAGAACACCTGACAAGAGATCAGAGACCATTCCTTCATACAGAATCTCTACAGATCCTTCAGATTCCCAGCTCCATGTTGGTGATTCTTCTCTTCAGTTCACTCCACTCATTTTCTTTAGGGTTCAGGTCAGGGGACTGAGATGGCCATGGCAGAAGCTTCATTTTGTGCTCAGTGACACATTTTTGTGTTGGTTTTAATGTTTGTTTTTGATCATTGTCCTGATGGAAGATCCAACCATGGCCCATTATTGGAAATCTGTTGGTATTTGGTAGAATCCATGATACCATATATCTGAACAAGATGTCCAGGACTTCCAGCAGAAAAATAGGCCCACAACATTAAAGATCCAGCAGTATATTTAACCGTGGACATGGGGTACTTTTTATACCTGTGTGCACCAAACCCATCTGGTGGGTTTGCTGCCAAAAAGCTCTTTTTTTAGTTTCATCTGACCATAGAAGCCGGTCCAGTATGATGTTCCAGTTGTGTCTGACAACTGAATATACTGGAGATTGTTTCTGGATGAGAGCAGAGGATTTTTCTTGAAAACCTCCTGAACAACTTGTGGTGATGTAGGTGCTGTTTGATATTTTTTTATCGCTTTCTGAGACTCAAGACTCAACTAATCTCTGCAATTCTCCAGCTGTGATCCTTGGAGAGTCTTTGGCCACTCAAACTCTCCTCCTCACTTCACATTAGGATGATTTAGACACACGTCCTCTTCTTGGCAGATTTGTAACATCTTTAGTTGATTGGAACTTCTTAATTATTGCCCTAATAGTGGAAATGGGGATTTTCAATGCTTTAGCTATTTTCTTACAGCCACTTTCTATTTTGTGAAGCTCAACAATCTTTTGCTGCACATCAGAACTATATTCTTTGGTTTTACTCATTGTGATGAATGATTAAGGAAATTTGGCCTCTGTGTTTCCTCATGTTTATTCTCCTGTGGAACAGGAAGTCATGGCTGGACAATTTCATGTTCATGATCACCCTGGTGTGCTAAAAAATGTGAATGGGAATATACTTCAGAGATATTTTACTCATAAGAATTTCTAGGGGTGCTAATAATTGTGGGCAACATGTATTGGAGAAAAACATTTATTTCATAATGTGAGTTACTTTCAACTGTTTTTCTTCAATGAAAGGTTATAATTTTGTGAATTTTTTGAATGAAAGATCAAAAGGATAAACAATGCAGATTTATTTTCACAGCCGCCTTTGCTCATAATTACTAAGGGTGCCAATAATTGTGGAGGGCACTGTATATATATATATATATATATATATATATATATATATATATATATATATATATATATATAATTTATTTATTTATTTATTTTTTGTGCAAGATTAATGGTAAGGGAGTGATTAATGTTTTGTTGTTCTAATTTAGAAAAGTTTCTGTTAATGTGGGTTTTTGGAGAGTTACCATCATGATGACAAGTGGTGCATGCGGCTTGGTTTGAGAGCAAGTTACATGTTTTAAGTTGCTGTACTCCTTCAGTAAGTGCTACGCCATGCTATTGTTAACATGTTAGCAAATTAGCAAGTTGGCATTTTCTGAATTTTCTTATTAGGGTTTACATTGAAGTAAATAACTCATTTGATTTGGAAGACCTCAAAATAAAAAAGTTAATTAACTAAATATTTTATGTTAATTACTATCAAAGTGTATGAGTCAGCTAACTCAGTACTTCAAGTTAGGAGCAATTATACTACAAACTCAAAACTTGATAGCTCTGCTTACTTAAAATTGGGAACATAACTCATTTTTTTGAGTTAGCCCAGCTTATTTGGGTTTACAATGTTCTTCAAACAGTGGTACAAGAGGATGTGGTGCTGGTTCTTCAAGAGTCACTCTCAATCTGTCTGTCTATAAAGCCTATAAAAAAACAATGTTCATGTATTTTACAACACTTAAGCTTGAGATTCTCATTAAGGGGGGTCATTTTTTTTTTTAGGATTCTTTAGCTAACCCAAGTCTCTGAGATCCTGACTCCTTGCACTTCTGGAGACTCCAGATAGGTTGCAGTTCTGGGAAATGTTGGTGCTGGAGACTAAAGGGTTCCTGATGGTTTCACACTTAATTATTCACCTTAATTCTTAACTATTTTCTTCTCCACCTTTTTTTGTAGAGTCATTAAAAACAAATATCCCTTCCAGACATCACTTTGGCCACTACTGTATGTTATATGATATAAAATTTAATTTGACCTCCTGACGTTGACAATCATCATTTTCTGAAGGTCGATTCATTGGCAGGCATAGTTTGTGAAAAGTGCTTTATAACATTTATGCAATTATTTATTTACAATAAGTATGAATGTAATAAGGGAAAGGCAGGAAAATGAAGTTGTAATGCCCTCTGGTGTTACTGAATTTAGGCGGCTGATATGTATTATTTATTTAAATTTCTGTTGAACCATATTAAAATACATTTTATTGTAATGTTTGTGTAATCCAATCACATACTGATATTAAGATTTTTGAATTTTAAGCTACATTCATGCTATTTCATGATGTAACATACAGATGTTGATAGCAAATTAAACTGAAATCAAGGTTTCAAACCTTAACCTGCCCAAAACATACAAAACAATAACAACTACACAAAAAAACTTTACTAAATAGGATTTCACTGATGTAAAGTCATAAGATCATAAGAATCATTTTTGAGAGAAGCCACCTACTGAGGTTGAAATTGAGTCAAGTGACTCAACTGGTCTTGATATTTCATCATGAAAGAGGTACATTTTCATGAATGAGCCAGTAGGTGGGGGTCCATCCATCCATCCCCCACCCTAATTGTCTCATCAGAGGAACAGTTCTGACTCAGTCCCAGTGGAAACTGAACAAGACATGACGGAATATGATGGGAACGGAGAAATCCTGGGCAAGTATATACTTACTTTAGTAAGTGTGCTCGAAGTAAAATACTAATTTGATCTAAGAATATTAATTATTAAACTTGTAGTATGTAATAACTTTTGTGAAACATTTTTATATGCATATATTGATGGTGTCAGAGATACATTCTTCACATCACAGGTCATTGTCATCTAGGTTTTGTTCTGTTTCCTTTGAGTCCATAACATCACAGTTTGTGATGCAGATATTGACCTCAAAAAACAATGACCTCAACTGAAAAGCATGATTTACACTTTAAAAGAGGGAAAGTGGCTAGACTGCCAAATGACCTTTCTATGCTTGTTGACCTTCTGAGTGATGATAATGAACACACTGCTGAATTGGATTTGTAAGTGGCTCTCTGTACAGCATGATAAGGGAGATTGAAGAGCTTAACCAGCATCCCCAATGGTGTGGTTTCCCTCTGGTGGTTACAATCCTTTAAAAAAGACTGAGCTCTGCCAAGTACTCTTGAATCAACTAAAACCATGATAACTACTGTAAGAGAAATGTCCATGTATTTGCATGTACAATATGAATATCTATGTATCACATTGGTCAATGAAAACATACAGAATGTCTCACAAAGAGAGGGTTGCTCAACATGTCCAAAGGTTTGCTAGACATGAGAGCTGACTAGAGGGAAGTGAAAGATCCCACAATTCCCAACTGGTATTTGATAAGATTTGTGCCAAGTCAGACTGGAGCCAGTGTTGGGGAAAGTTACTTTTAAAAGTAATGCATTACAATATTGCATTACTCCCTAAAAGATAACTAAATAGTAATCCCTAACTAATTGCGTTACTTAGTTACTTTTTATGAAATGTAATGCGTTACATTACTTTTGCATTACCTTTTCTCACCTGGGCTGGGCTTGCCTGTTTGTTTGTTTTTAAAAAGTGTAAGGGCAAATGTAAATGTAAAGGCCCTTTCACATCCAAAGTGAAAAGAATAAGCCACAGGCGGAAGGAAAAGCATATTTATGCCTGTACAGTAGAGGGCGCAACTCAAACAAACCTTTCAGCTGTGCTGCCATTTTGGATTAAAGAAGAATAGGACACAGGAGAAAGAAGTTCAACACTTTCTAAATCTAATCTAAAGTAATTTTTGCTTATTATTATGGTTGAATTAGATCATTGAAGGTCAGCAGCAAAGACATTGATTAATAGAGTGAGATTAAATACATATATTTGTGTAATTTAATATAGTTTATTATGTTTGCGTAAAATTCTGAGATTGCATTTCACTGTTTTTATTCATTTTGAGGAATACTGAATGTTTTTGTGCAAGTGAGATGAGTAAATGCCTGTTCACATTTAGAACTACAATAACCACCATGTTCACACAGCTTTCTGCACTTTCTCTCAACATGAGGACAGGAGAGCTGTCAGTCAATAAATGTGAAAAAGTATATTAAATTAAGATGCATTTTGGTCGATCGGAACAACGCTACATACAGGTATAAACAGGGTCCAAAATATTTTGAGCTTGTCGACTTTCAACCACTTCCAGCGGTAGGCAAAAACACTTTCGTAGTGTAAACGCTTGTGTGATCAAATGCGTTCGAACAGCCACAAAAGACCGCCTATACTCTCCACCCACTGACATAATGCATGAACATTATGGGAGGTGGGATTTAAACTTTGTCAGCTGAAGACTCAAGTTTGGTTTTAAAGCAAAAAAACATACCAAGCACAATGTTCTCTCACCATTCCTGATTTCTAACACACACTCACAGCAATTCGGCCTAGTCTTGAGGCTATCAGAGCAGATCTATTTTTCCGTCATCTCCAGGCGCGTTGATATGTAAATTGCAGAAGCTTATTATGTCCATTAGATCGAAAGATCTGAAAATCCCTCCCCTCGAAGAAGTCAGAACAGAAGTGGTTGACAGTTGACAAAAGAGACGGATTAAAACACTAGATATAAACAGGTATGCCTCTCTCTCCTCATCTACTTGTGATCTGATTGACCAAAACGCATCAGGTGGAAACAGGGCCTAAATTGTCCACAATGGGGAGGGTTGGGGAGAGACCTGGGACCTACCCCGAAAAAAAATATCATAGCCAAGAAAATTCATGGAGGGTCTCTCGCGTATGGCGAGAGATGGCCCATAGAATCACCAAGAGTTGTATACAAATATTTCATGAATGATGAATGATGAATTTATACAAAATGAATATAAATAAACTATATTTATTCTGGGACCTATTATTACAACTTATATAAATTCATTTTAGTTCATTTAGTTAATTAACTAATTGATTAATTGACTAACTGCTCCAAACAATGCTTTCCTGTAGCTCAGTGGTTAGAGCATGGCACTAGCAATGCCAAGGTCATGGGTTTGATCCCAGGGATTGCACATACTCAGATACAAATGTATAGTATAATGCAATGAAAGTCGCTTTGGGTAAAAGCGTCTGCCAAATGCGTAAATGTAAATGTAATGCAAACTGCCCAATTTAACACATTTCCAACTAACAGTCCTCCTTCTACTCCAGCTAGTAAAACTCCAGAAAAAAACAGCTTACACAGACTAGAGAAACATGATCACAGAAAAGCTGTGTATTTATATATATTGGATAACCAGTTCAATACGGACAACCAGCCTTGTAACTTTGAGTGACTGTATAACTTGTCATCTATACAACAGGGGTCGTATTCACAAAACATCCTAGGCTAAAAGTAGCTCCTAAATTGCCGATTTAGGATAAATTCTTAAAAATAATGGGCGTGTCAGTCCTAATTTTAGGAGTCCTAAATTTTTGCTCTAAGAGTATTTCACAAAGCATTTTAGAAACTAGCTCCTAAATCTGTGAAACGTTAGGAGTAACTTAGTCAAGAGGACTCCTAATTCACTAAGACCAAATCACAAACAGTCCTAATCCATCCACAGACACTGTACACCATTGAGGGAATAGCAATAGAGCCTTGGGTGCTGAACCTTTTCTTCATAAATGCAATACATTTTGATTTATAGACTTAAATCTACAATGAGACGCCAAAAATAAATCTTTAACAAGTAAATAAATATTGTCTGATTACCTGTGCCAGTGGTTTTCATGAGTTCACATTTGCAAATGATTGAATAAAGTAAAAAAAAATAAAAAATAAGCGTATTTGGTGTGCTGTCCAACAGTCCAAGGGTATTGAGGGCTCAGAGCTTGGAATTTAGCCCAAACCCAGTTATCCCCGTATCCTCAGCCGAGAGTGAGGAGCGGGGTGGCGGAGGGATGCAGAAAACTGTCGAGTCGGCTCTTGTCTGTGTAACGTTAGGCTATATATTCATCCTCTCGAGCTGATTTGATTCGAGCCGTTTGAATGTGTTTCTCCAAAACTTTGTTTATAAAACATAATTTGTCGTATGAATTTTGCATTCTCTTGAGATACAGACATCCAAGAGGCGGTCCACAATTCACTGTATATACTAGTTTAATTAGTGACATTTAGCCTACATTTTAAACCTTTATTTGAATACGGCAACATTTTTATTAAAAATATTTATTTGAATAGGGCACCATTTGTATTTTAAAACCTTTATTTTAATATGGAAACATGACACCTCATTCTACAATATTTCTATGATTAGATCGCTGACTCCTCCCCCATCAGCCAATCACTGTGTGTATACTCCATAGCAACGAGGTCAACCCCGCCCTTACTCTTAGCTTAAGACTTCTGTCTATTCCTTAGTAAAAGTTTGTCTCAGCAGCTTTGTGAATGGGTTTTAAGAGAAAACTCTTAGCTAAGAACTTTTACTGCTATTTAGGAGAACTCTTAGTGGTAAGATAAAATGTTTTGTGAATACGGCCCCAGATCTATAATTTTATACAATTATTCCATAATATTTATTCAAATGTTTTTCAAATCTTCCAGACATCCTGTCTAAGACCATACAATTGCTACACTCTTAGAAGAAAAGTTTCTATATAGAACCTTAAAGAGGAACCCTTCAGGCACTTCATACATAGAACATTTTATGGGTTCCCATCATGGGATAATTTTATGGATTTAGTTTTAATTAATTAATTCTTTTTTTTTAAATCCATGTTTAACTAAACAGCTCATAAACATACTTTATCACTAGAGATAAAATTGAAATAACCTGTTAAATGTGACCTGGTAAACAAGTATTATGCAATCTGTGAAGACATTTCTCCTTTTATAGAACTTTTTTGGCATAAAGTGCTCTTTAAAATTGAGTCAAGAACCCTAGGGTTTTATACAGAACCACAATAATTAAAAACAAAAGGCAATAAAGTCACAAGGAATGACTGAAGTAACTGACACTGTTGCTGTTCATTTTATTTATTTAATTATTTGATTTATGATTAGTGATCATTGAAATATAAATCCCCTTTTTTTTTTTTCACAGCTGCTCTTCATGTTACAACACTCAACCCATAACTTTAAAAATATAAAACTGATTTAAAATTGATGTATATGACAACTCTGTATACCAGGAAAATGGTGTTTAAACCATCTTTGAAACTAACCACAAACATGAAAAGAAAACAAAACAAGAAACTAACTACAAAAGAAAAAGGGTTTGAAATCTCATTTCGGCACAACATATATAGATCATATAAAAATCACTGAAATCATTCATAAAAAAAACATAAAATGCATGTCTAATAACACAATGATTGTTCCCACAATGAGTGCTTCACAGTCAAAGTAAACGCAAACAGTACAGTAAATCTTCCAGTGGAACCCAGTTATTTATATTTTTTTTTTTTTCTCTAAAGCGATTGAATGCTGTTTGTCAGTTCATGTAATAAACACTTGTTGCTATCATCATATCTGTATCACAGAGAATGTGTGCAATGTAATAACGATAATGACAAATAGTGTTTCCTATCATTGAACGTGATACTTCATTTAAAAACGATTCATACTTGGATTGAACATTCATGCACTTCCAAATCTACTCATCACTTCCTTATCCACTCAACATAACGAAGATCTTTAGTTCCTGCGATTGGTGGCACGTTTCTTAGACATTGTGCAGATTAAAGTATTGCACTTTGGTTTGTCAGAAGTAAACATTTGACTTAGTTGTGATCCTCAGTTAAGAGCTGAGAGAAGGCACAGTTTAGGGGTTCCCTTCATTTGCACTTGGATGCTGAGGCACTTATGGAGCAAAAAGTATTACGTATCACTATCTTACAAGAATAAAATACCCCCCCCCCCCAATGGATCCATTCAGGTTTTGTGGCCTTTAGGGATTTGATCATAATTCATAAATACCCACACTTCTACATTCATACAGTTGCAAACACACATAAACACACACAATGGTAATTGCACTTTGGTGGTCAGTATTCTCCTCTTCTACCTTGATTAGTTCACATTTCCCGTAAGGAGCTACTCCACTGTCACAGATTTGGCCAGATTCCTTGGGCAGTCCACCTGATGGGAATGAAGCAAACATTAATATGTAACAAAAATACACAAAAATTATAATGTATTGATCATTTTCCCATCAATAGTTTAGTGTAAAATTTGGTGAATTTAAAAAATGTTATACTATAATAAAAGTCACTAAAAAGAAAATATAATAATAATAATAATAATAATAATAATAATAAAAATAAATACAATATTCTATTTCAAAAGTATTATTTTAATAAAAAAAAAAAAAAGCAAATTTTTTTTTATAGTTAATAGTGATATTTAAAAGGTAAGTTTGCTACTTTTCAACTAGCTTTTTATGGACCCGTTTCACATTTCGGGGGTTCTCAGAAGCGGAAGTGATCATAGTTGTGTAAATGCCAATAGCGGTGAATGGGATACGACAGCAAATATAATTTTGTATTTGTATTTGCTCTAATAGCAAGAAAAAAAATTTCCACGACTTTCCAAAATAGGGAAAAAATACAGAGATTGATTACAGCAGTCAGAAGAGAGAAAGATGTCAAATTCGCCATCACTCCCTCATTCATTGTGTTAGAAACACACTCGCAGCAACGCTAATTATTATTATTTTTTTAAATTTTCAATTACATTTTGTAAAAATGAAAATATGAAAGCTACTAGATTTGCAATGTTGATAACTGTGGAAATGATTCATCATAGTCCGTGAAAAGGGTCCACTGTTATATCGGTGTCTACGTTTATTTGTCAGCAAAAGTGCATGTGTGCTTTACGTCATCCATCCTTTTGACAGCTCCAGCTGTTTCTAAAAACTACAGATCGTACTTCCGCATTTTTATAGCTCATTTTCTCTGTTTTCTCTAGTAATGTAGCAAAAAAAAAAAAAAAAAAACTTGTAATAAATGATTAATAGAAATGTAAACGTACATCATATCCTCTGAGAACAGCCAGATGGAAAGACATGAGCTGCAGTGGAATGACACTGAGGATGCCCTGCAGACAGTCCACCGTTTGAGGAAGTTCAATAGTCTTATATGCCATTTTACTGATCTCTGGGTCATCTTGGCAGCATATGATGATGGGGCGGCCCTGAAAGACATTCACAAGATATTAGTCATCATTAAATGTTGGATGATTGGTGATATTTCAGAATTTGTAAAAGTACACTACAGTTCAAAAGTTTGGGGTCAGTACGATTCTTTTTTTTTTATTGTGTAATTTTTTTTATTCAGCAAGGAATTGATCAAAAGTGACAGCAAAGACATTTATAATATTACAAAAGTCTGCAAATAAATGCTTTTATTTTGAACTTTTTGTTCATCAAATAATACTGAAAAAACGTGTATTGTTTTCTACAAAAATATTTTTCAACATTAATATTTTTTTTTTTTTCAAGCAACAAATCAGAATATCAGAATGATCATATGATACTGAAGACTGGGGTAATGATGCTGAAAATTCAAAAAAAAAAAAAAAGGCACACTCACTCAGGGTCTTCAGGGTCTCCACAGACCCCAGGCAACAAAATGTAGTTTTGTGATACAATAATTGTTTTTTAAAAAACAAATGTAATTTTATTCTGTTTATTAATGTTTTTACTTCATATTTTTGCAGTTTTTGGAGGATTTCTCATATCTTTTAAATTTATATAAATGAATAAATAAATATTTTTTATACAAAAACAGCTTTTTATGTAAAATTCACCTTATAAAAGACCCACATTTCTAACTTTCATTCATGGGGATAACATGGATAATTTGACATGGTTTAGTGTTAGATACTTGCCCATCTTTTGGAAAATGCAGTTTTAAAAGTAAAAAAATGATCACTTTAACCAGTAGATGGCTGCAGAGCTCCACTATTTGCTATGTGCTATTTGACTGACTGAAAGACATCTTTTCATTAGTTTTTTTTGTTGGATTCATATCTAAATGTTATGAAATCACAATTATAACAATAAAAATTACTTTTTGTCAAAGTTTAGCATTTTTTTTTTTTACTGAAAAAAAGTGGAGTCTCATCATAATGTAACAATAGAGAAAAACAGATTTTTTTCATTACAAAAAATACTAAACCTTGACAAAAAGTAGCCTTTATTGTAATAATTGTGATTTCATAATATTTAGATATGAATCCAACTGAAAAAAACTTGTCTTTCAGTCAGTCAAATAGCACATAGTATATAGTAGAGCTCTGCAGCCATCTACTGGTAAAAATGATAGTTTTTTTACTTTTAAAACTGCATTTTCCAAAAGATGGGCAAAATTCTTACATTAAACCATGTCAAATTATCCATGTTATCCCCATGAATGAAATTTAGAAATGTGGGTCTTTTATAAAGTGAATTTTACATAAAAAGCTGTTTTTGTATAAAAACCTATTTAAAAAAATATTTTTTTAATTTATTTATATAAATTAAAAAAATAGGATAAATCCTCTAAAAACTGTACAAACATGGAGTCAAAACATTAATAAACAGAGTAAAATTACATTTGTTTTTTTAAAAAACAAGTAATTTGTTACAAAATTGCATTTTGTTGCCTGGGGTCTGTGGAGACCCCGAAGACCCTGAGTGTACTTCCCAAATGAAGACCGCATAAGGGTAAAATATTATTTCACAAGGTTACTGTTTTTATTGTATTTTTGACCAAATAAATGCAGTCTTGGTGAGCATGAGAGACTTCTTTCAAAAAAATGAAAAATCCAATTGACCGCAAACTTTTGAACAAATAGCATTTATCACATTATCACTGAGTCTGATGATTGTTACCTGTCTAGCCGTGACCTGCTGCAAGGCATTTTGGCACTTTTGGTAGCAGGCATCCTTCATAATGATCATGATGACTGGCATATGTTTGTCGATCAACGCCAAAGGGCCGTGCTTCAACTCTCCAGCCATAATGCCCTCTGAGTGCATGTACGTGATCTCTTTGATTTTCTACAGTGCACAAAGAACAAGAAAGTGTGCTTTACTACACCAGCTTCTGATTATATGCTTGGTTATAATGTTCTTCTCAGTCTATATATTGCAGTGTACTCACCAGCGCCCCCTCTAGGCAGGTGGCATAGTTGTAGCCTCGACCCATGACCAAAAGAGACTTCTGATGGTGGAGCTCATCTGCAAGGCTTTTGATAACGTCATCAACAGCCAGAACCTCCTTGATCAACTCTGAATGGAAGACAATGTCAAAGTTAATATTATCTTAAAGCACTAATGAGCTACTGCAAAAAATATACAGGCCATTATGACAATTATGCAATACACACACACACCTGGCAGTTTTTTGAGGCCGTTGATGATCTCCAGTCTTCTCTTCTGCATTGAGAGCCTGTCTTCACTCATCATAAGGCCAAACATGATCAGAGACACAAACTGACTGGTGTAAGCCTGCAGATGATTGTAACACACTCAATACATAAGCAATGTGTTGTACAAAAACATATACAACAACAATACTCCACTTCACGTCATGCCTAACAGCGCCCTTCAGCCGTGACTTATTAACAATTACAGCACCAGCCTCGAGTACCTTATTGCTTTTATAAAATGGTTACCACACAATGCAAATATTAAAGCCAAAAATATATATGTATTAATGCAACTTTCATGAAGTAAAATCACTAAATGCTTTCCTTCCGCCGGAAAAAATAGTCCCTGACCGTGAATAGCAATAGAAGTTACATCATTAGATGGCAGCAAAGACTGTCTTTATGAGTGTGTTCGTCAGCAAAGACTTTTACATTGAAAAGATAGAACTGTTTTTTGAACATGGAACAAGACACAGCTGACAAATGCTTAGACTAGCGCTGTCGGTCATGGGAAAACCCCTTAACTGTTAAAAGGACAAGATAATACATCGGATATTTAAACAGATTTTTTTCAGGACTGACCTGAAGGAAAATGCTAAATCTAAATGCAGGTAATAAATTCGCTCACTCGATCTCTTTCTCAGAATACTCTTCTACATAATACAGTAAGCTTCAATGTACAGTTTACGTTGCTAAGAGTGGTTGCTAAGGGTGTTGTGTAGTGATATACAGAACCGTTGGGTGAAGCGGTCATAGCCGTGTTTTATCGTGAATAAAACCAAAGTCCCTTTAAGACAAGTCATTTCACTCGGCGGCCATCTTTGAAACGCCTCTCAGGCATCCTGGGCATCATGCAGCTCCTACCTCTTTGAATGGGGAAACATCAAATTCTCCAAAACTGTTCGCCAACCTTACGAATCATGACAAAAAAAACTGTATTTTTCAGGCTGGATCAAGCTAATGCGCATGCGCAGACCTAAATGCGCATCTCTTCAGAGGCGCGTGTCTGACTGTTTCCATAGAAACCGGTGATTCTAACGGCCGCTGAAGTGACGCGTTGACTTTACCAGTCGGCGATTGGCTCTTGTTTAGAAGGCGGGACTTATTCTGCCATATTGCGCGTTACACTTTCTCCCATTCAAAACAATACGAGTGACACGTCTTGTGTTATTCTATAGTCTTTGATAAAACACAGCTATTGACCAATCAGAATCAAGGACAGGAACTAACCGTTTTATAAAATATAATATATGATATATATGATATATGATATAATATAATATAATTAGTGCTGTCAATTGATTAAAAATTCTAATTAATCATACATTTTTCGGTAATTAATCACAATTAATTTAATGGTTTTTAATATATTTTTATATTGTAATAATCAAATGAATGTAGAAACAACATAAAGACGGTACATTTTAAATATTTAAATAAATAAAGCTATTATCAAGACTTCACAGTTTTCACAGCATAAATGATAAATTAAATATAGATTAATCCTTATTAAAGCTACAAAAGTTATTCAGTCAAGAGCAGTGAGTAATTTTCTCTAATTATAATATAAATGATAATAATAATAAATGTTTCTTGAGGAGAAAATCAGAATATTAGAATGATTTTTGAAGAATCATGTGACACTGAAGACTGGAGTAATGATGCTGAAAATTCAGCTATGCGTCAGGAATAAATGACATTTTAAAATTAAAAAAGGAAACACATATTACTTATTTGTAATAATAGATCACAATTAATATAATATAATATAATATAATATAATATAATATAATATAATATAATATAATATAATATAATATAATATAATATAATAATGCTTTATATTATATATTGTTTATTTATTATTAGTCTAAGATGTTAATTTAGTACCTTAGTGCTGGCGACTCCAACCTCAGGCCCAGCATTGATGTGAACTCCACAGTCGGTCTCCCTGCAGATGGAGCTACCCACAGTGTTGGTGACGCCCACAGTCAGAGCCCCGCGCTGCTTACAGTAGCGTAGCGCCATCAGAGTGTCCGCTGTCTCACCTGAGCAAAATAATATCATCAATATTATCATGAACTACTATTTTTATCAGCAGCATTGACATGCATGTGTTAGTTCATCAACAGCATTAATAGTATTATACAACATTAAAGGTGCAATAGGTGATTCTCTACAGAAGCATTTTTTTTGTTATACTGGTTGAAAGTCCCCTTATATCCTGATAGCAATCACTATGTTAAATGGTCTAAATGTATTTTTATAAATATATATTGTCTGTGGAAGGCGTAGGACAATAAAATGTTTATCCTATTGTTATATTCTGTCCGAATTAAATAATACAATTACCCACCTGTCTATCAGCATATGTTTTTACATTCCCTCACAGCATATGCCATCAGCGCGTTTTATGCTATGCAAACAGATACTCAGTCAAGAGCACAGGAAACAAACAGCAGCCACCTTTTACAGTTCCTATTGAACTGTAAAATAACACGCTTATGCTGCGTTCATGAGGATCTACCATAATTAAGAGATGGCAACCCGAGCTGTTCAGTCAGACTTGGAATTATGCGTATCCATGTCAACAGTATCAACACCGAAATGAATCTGCAGCAGTCAGGTACAAGCTCTCTAAGTTAAGTTCATTATTATTGTAATGTTATGTGCTTTAAGACATGAGGTAATGCTTTCAATGCTAGCAGGCTAACGTTAGCATTTCCCAGATCTCCTACTGCACCTTTAATATACTATACTATACTATACTACACTATAATATATAACAGCAATATACTGTATAACATTAATAGTATTTTACTTTGCTCAATATAATCAATGAGTTTTATTAAAGGATTAGTTCACTTTCAAAAGAAAAAATTCCTGATAATTTACTCACCCCCATGTCATCCAAGTTGTTCATGTCTTTCTTTCTTCAGTCGAAAAGAAATTCAATGAATGTCCTTCAATGACCTCCAAACGGTTGAAGGTCAAAATTACAGTTTCAGTGCAGCTTCAAAGGGCTTTAAACGATACCAGATGAGGAATAAGGGTCTTATCTAGTGAAACGATCAGTCATTTTCGAAAAAAAATGTAAATGTATATGCTTTATATAAACAAATGATCGCCTTACACGTGCTTCCACCAAAACTGCACTTCTGTATTCTTCAAAAAGCTTACGCTGTATGTCCTACACCTTCTCTATTCTACTTACGGAAAAAAGACAGAACTGGCACTGCGTTCGTTCCGTAAGTACAATATTCTTCTTTTTGAAGAATACGGAAATACGGTTTTGGCGGAAACACGATCATTTGTTTACATAAAGCATATACATTTACATTTTTTTTTCGAAAATGACCGATCGTTTCGCTAGATAAGACCTTTATTCCTCATCTGGTATCGTTTAAAGCCCTTTGAAGCTGCACTGAAACTGTAATTTTGATCTTCAACCGTCTGGAGGTCATTGAAGTCCACTATAAGGAGAATAATCCTGGAATGTTTTCATCAAAAACCTTAATTTCTTTTCGACTGAAGAAAGAAAGACATGAACATCTTGGATGACATGGGGGTGAGTAAATTATCGTGAAAATTTTTTTTGAAAGTGAACTAATTCTTTAATGTGTCACAACTAGAAGAATATTTTATTGCTCCAAGGATCTTTTAGCAGAGAACTGAGTTCTCGGAAATGTTTGCGCTCTGACTTTTGATTGCAGTTTGAGACATCTGAAACCTCTTATGAAATTCATGGGTTTTTTTTTATTGGAAGAAAAAAGGAGGTAAGATACTCTTCATTTAATCTTATTAGCATATGGGAGAAACAACTTAGATATCTGTGTTTTTTTCTGTGCTGTGGGCATCTGGAGATTATATCACCTCACGCGCTTATTGTGTAATTCAGTGACATATCAGTTCAAAGGTCATTATTATCAACCCTTTTTGGAATATAAATCATGAAACTGGGGGTAAAGAGCTGCACTTTACCCGACTGGCTGATGAAAAAACAGACGTCGTCTCTGAAAACTGGCGTGATGCGGTCTAGGAAATCACTGGCCAACTCGACCATAACAGGAAGCTCAGTCAACTCCTCAAGGATCTGACGTGTCTGCAGAGAGAATTAGAGATAATGCTGTGATCATGTGCTCAAGTAAGGGAAAGGAACAGCCAGCTGGTCATTGAAATAAACCTCTTAAAGAAGTCCTTCAATATGAAATCGGACAGCAGTCAAATATACAGTTTAACGATCAATGTACAGTAAAAAATAACTGACACACTTAGGCTTACATATATATTTGAAAATGCATCTTTTTCTCAATGTTTTGGCCTTCCGTCCACACTGAGTTTGCATTTTGTCCTGTGAAAATTGAGCTTTTTGAAGACGCTCTCCCAAGTGGCTACATTTGAAAATGCCGTTTTCGCATTGTAGTGTGGACTATAAAAATGGACTATTAACGCACGTTGAACATGAACTCCTTGCACAACTTCTTCCGCATTCTACTTATTACTACTTGGGAGTTTCCAGTAACAGCTTTCAGCGCACCTACATTACTCATGAGAATGCAGATAATTACTACGTTTTATGGCTGTCAATCAATTAAAACTCTGCGTTAACATGAATTATCTTGAACCTGCTGAAATGTTCCTATAAATATATTTTCTTTCCAACTGTGCATTCTAAATAATAAATAAATATAACCCGCAGCAGTCAAGTGCTCGTCTTCTCAACAACAGTGTTTTTCTCTAACTGATCATATTTCATACCTGTTGAGTTTACATTTTTAAATGACTTTGAAAAGAATTGCTTGTGTGCGTTGGTGCTCTTATTCCAGTCTTTCAAAATAATTTCATGAATTAACGTGCGGTACATGCCTTAAATAGACCGTAAATAAATGAGTTTTATAAATAAATGACTGTATATTCATTTAAACATTGTAGTTAAAAATAAATCTATATTAAAAAATAAATGTTTTCCTATGGCAAAACATGAGGGCAACTTTGTTTTAGACCATACATGGAATTGCGATTTGTAAGAGTTAGTGGTGGGATATTTTGCTAATAAAATGATTGTACCAGAAGAATAGCATAAGAACTTTACTACTGTATGTTTGGTCTCTCGGTATCATCTCAGTGAGTTTTTACGCATGTGCAGTAAAATGATTTATACGGTTTACAGCGTTTCAGTGTGGATGATGAACTTTTGGAAAAAGCTAGAGTGGATAGACAGCGTTTTGAAACAAAAGCAGAGAGTTTCATTTCCTTGTAATGAAAATGGATAACCATATAGCAAATATACAAAAAACAAATCTAATTTTGTCATCATTTTCCTCTATGAATACAATAAAATGTCCTCCATTATGCTCCGGACAAAAATTCAAAACTCACTGCCACTCCCGCATGGTAACTGGTTCCACAGCCAATCATGATCAAGCGTCTGCATCTCTTGATCTCCTTCAGATGGTCGGACAGGCCACCAAGAAGAACTGTGCACAAAAATAGACATGCTAACTGATCCAAAACACAAAGAAAATCAGGCTCAAATTCTCTGGTTATAAGATTCTGTGCAACCAAACACATCTGCTGCATTATTTGTTAAATAACTATTAGTTAAAGGTGAAATACATAATTTCCCATTTGTAGGCTGATTTCCAGGAAAAGTGTTGTTTGAGGCGGGATGGTTATAATTTTTGCAATTCCATTTGATGATGTTAATAATGCAGAAATTATACACTTCACCTTTGGCTGTAATTCTACGACATCAAATCAGGCAGCACTTTCAGGGATGTGCTACAAGAAGTAGCCTAATTTAATTTGACGTGGATATTCTGGCAAAGTGGAAGGTCATGTTGTACCTATGTTGCTGTCAAAGCAGATTCTGCCTCTCATGGTGTTATAGACAGATTCAGGCTGCTCAAAGATCTCCTTCTGCATGAAAGCCTTGAAGTTACCTGAAAGTATGAAATGGTGTTAGCACAAAAACAAAACTTGCTGAATTACAAAAGTC
Organism: Megalobrama amblycephala; assembly: GCF_018812025.1. Taxonomy (NCBI): domain Eukaryota; kingdom Metazoa; phylum Chordata; class Actinopteri; order Cypriniformes; family Xenocyprididae; genus Megalobrama; species Megalobrama amblycephala. The sequence continues at coordinate 18,296,828 of NC_063061.1, forward strand.
AAATTAGGGTTCATCCTAAACCCCGGTAAACAGAATCCTGGGTTATCTTGCTTCATGTTTCATACTGCTCATAATTTACCCAGGGTAAATCCTGGGTATTCATAAGCTGACGATTTACAATGTACATTCCTAAACCTGGGTTAACGTTCTTATTTGCAAATTTGTGGAGTCAGTGTCACTGATTGGACGAACGCTGCACGCAATATGTCTACACAAAGGCTCTAACATTGCGCATCCTCATATTATATACTGCCGACTGTACTATCAAGTTTATCCTGAACTGACTTTTCGGACTATAGAGGTAAAATTGACAGTCTCAGTCTCTTCACTCAAATTGTCACATATTCTGTCGCCATTTGACATTTTTCACCTCAAGAGTTGAAGCTACTGTCAATGACCCACACTGACGAATAAAAGTGTAAGAAAACATAATGGAGATATAATTAATTTTGAAGTTTTATTAAGTGTTAACGATGAGATTATGTGGTTTTTGTAATCAATTAACACTGCTGTTATTTTTTACAGGATGGACAAAATTTGTCACCAAAAAAGTCATTCGAGTTAAACAAAATTTCAGTTTTATCGAATGACACTTTTGGTTATACCAAATGACGATATTTTCAAACAATGCTAACAGGCTGATATCTAGCTAGCTTGCAAAAGGACAATCAAACATTTTATATTTAGTACAAGTTTTTAAAACATTTTCCATGTTTTATAGCGGTTGTACCAAATGACCTTAAGTTTCGGGACATGCGTATGAGCAAGTGAAAACATGAATTATCAAATAGTTAAAAGAGCGTTAATTCACGACCATGTGGTCCTTTGCAGGTGTCTGAATGATGTCACATCCTGTCACATGATATTGACCGCATGACTTGATCCAAAATGGTCTCTTTATATTGGTTACTCCGAATGACATCAATGAAATAAATTTTTCCGGACATTCTTTCTCATTACAAAGCAATGACTTCTACACATAATTTTAATACTATTTTGCACTAAGTTGAAATTTGATGTTAGAAAATCATGCCAGAATAAAAAAAAAAAAAAAAAAAAAAAAAAAAAAAAAAATATATATATATATATATATATATATATATATATATATATATATATATATATATATATATATATATATATATATATATATATATATATATATATATATATATATATATATATATAAAACATTTTAAGTTATTTTAATCACAAATTAAATTGCTGTATTGGCCGTTGGACAACCAAATGACCTTTTGACACTTCAAAATCTTTAAAATACCTTTATATGTAGCAAAATATAATTAAAACCTTTTGGATTAAAAAAAAGAGATCTAGTTGTACTACTCCCTACATACTTTGGATTTCATATCTTTGTTTTTTATTATTATTAAGGCCTTTGGACAAAAAAATGACCCATCACGTCACTGACCCTTATACAATGCGCAGCGTTTCTGTGACTGTCTAAATCATGAGGGACACGACTGATTGTCTGTTGGAACTATTTTCATTGGCGAAATACAGCGAAACAGACGATTTGGTTTCTTAAATCTTAAAAAGGTCATGGGTTCGATTTGAAGGGAATGCAAGGACTTATAGAAATGTATATACCTAACATGAAACATAAGTAACTTTGGATACAAGTGAATGCCAAATGCATAAATTTAAATGCAGATATCTGTTGCAGATATCTGTTGTTCATATTTTCACCTGTTTGTTATTGAATTTTATGCTTTATTTCTTTCTTCAATTTTAATTTTCTATTATTTACTAATCATTTTTCGAATTATTCAGTGGTAGGGTGTTTTTAAACATTGTTTCGATGGTGTTAGTGCGATCTGGGACCTTTCATGATCTGCTGGAGCTCCATCTGTAGGGTCTGAATGACACGGACATGGTCTTCCCCTGCTCTACGCTTAACACGGTGCACAGACAACTTCCCCTCCACCACCACGGCGACGTCATCGTCCTCCAGATAAATCACCTTGTTGGTGTGCTCAATGATTGCACTGAGAGAGAAAAATAAAAGTAATCATGGTTTACTTTACTTTTACAGTCACAATCACGTTTGTAATGAGGTTTTGTGGCCAGCATGGTGCATTGCTGAACTGCCATCACCATTTCTGTGATGGCAGTTTTCATTGGCTTCTTAATGAGAATATTATGTAATGTAAATATTATATTATATATTAATATTAATTCATAATGTAAATATTATGTCAATGCTCTAGATTCTACAGTGTAATATTTGTATGTATGTTACCTAGCATCAGAAGCAAAGTAAAACTCCACCGCCAATCGTTTGTGGACTGAGTGCAAGGCATTGGTGCTGCCTTCTTGGTTCAGTAAGTTTTTCTCCCGTTCATCTTTCCTGGAATCACCTTAAGAAAAATGGAAATAAAATCACGCGTATTAACATCTAAAAATACATTTGGTGAAATATTAACAGAGAATTATTGCTCAAAGCAACACACAAAGTCAGGTGATTTAATATTATACAAGTTGACCATTTCTGTTATCATACAGTTAAAATATTAATTAAAAATAACTTAAACTGAGATTGAAAAATAGATGTTCTTTAAATGTTTAAAACCAATTGAAATATTCACTAGACAACAGTGCGTTTTATTCTTCCACTGTATAATCATCCTTTTATAGCATGTCACATGCTCACATAAAAGGATAGTATCTTAGCATTACAGTTATCGCAAACAGATGATGGCGACTGCCATCATAAAATACCATATTTCAAGTCAGGCTTCAGCTGGATGCCACACGTCTTTCCAATACCTCGTCCCAAAATGTGCCAGAGGTCAAAATGACTGCAATACTGCCTTTTGTCTTTTTCTGAAGCACATACTTTGTTTTTGTGGCAAAACAATGTGGCCAAAATTTGTGGCAAGAGTTTAGGTAGGGTCTTTTCTGTTCTAGCATGACAATGACCACATTTGGGATGAACTGGACTGATTTTCAGTGTCTAAATAGGATCCAACAAGAACACGCAAGGAGATTTCAGGAGTAAAAATATAAAAACAACATAAAGACATAAACGAGACCAAACCAAGAACTGAGTGAACAGAAGGCTTAAATACACAGACTGAGTAATCAACTTAAAACAGAACAGGTGCGTAAATTAGGAACTATGGAAGCTAATGAGCACAGGGAACCAGAAGATACCAAAAGAACCAAAACAGACATAGAACTACATGTTACAGAAATATCATTACAATTTACAATATCTGTTTTCTATATTAATATATTTAAAATGTAATTTATTTATTGCATATGATGGCAAAGCTGAATTTTCAGTATCACATGATCCTTCAGACATCATTGTAATATGCTGATTTGCTGCTCAAGAAAAATTTGTTCTTATTATTATCAATGTTGAAAACAGTTGTGCTGCTTAATATTTTTTGTGGGAACCTATTTTTTCAGGATTATTTGATGAATAGAAAGTTCACAAGAACAGCATTTATTTGATATAGAAATATTAGGGCTTTTCACACTGCGCGTAACCCTTACACGTATCTTGGTTCTAAACACTGCTTTTAATCCCGGGTAAAGGAACGTTTCACACTTGTAATGTAGAAGCAGGGTTAGCACCGCTTTTTACCCGGGTTTATATAACCCTGCTCAGGAGCGTTAACCCCACATTGCGGTGCCAAACTTGTACAGCGTGAAATGATGCAGTGTTAGAATATTACAGCTAGTTGCTTAGCAACAGACAACCAATCGCATACTAATATTTGCCTGCTTTGGACAGTCACAGAAACACTGGACATTGTATATAAACAGTAAATTCAGTGTTTGAGAGTCAAATGCTGACAGAAAATGCAACAATTTGACTGAACCTTTATAGTCTGAAATGTCCATTCAGTATAAACTCGATAGTACAGTTGGCAATATGAGGATGCGCAATGCTAGAGCTATGTAAACAGGTCGTTTGTGCGTTTATCCAATCAATGACAATGACAGAAAAAAAAATAGTTTTGTAATGAAACGTTCAACAAGCACATACAGTACATTCAGTATGGGTGTGGTGTTCAGGTGTTTACAAATTTATATAGTATAAGACAACAATCTCACTTCCAAGTACCAGAACTGGTTTGGGGAGTTGTAAAAGTGGATGAAAAGAAAGGATGACGTGGGCTGGACTTACCACAGTTGTACTGGACAGGGATCTGCTCGGTAGAAAGCTCATACTGACTGCGCACACCAATGAGCAGCGGGCTGCCTCTCCTGTTTGAAACAAGATGAGAAAGAGGGATATATTTTTGCTATTGACTGCTTATGCAAAGCATAATTTGTGTGTAAAAAAGGACAAAGGCACCTAATCTCCTTTTACTAAGAAAAAACTGACACCACATAAAAAACAATTCTTTCATTGTTTCTATGGCACAACAGCACACCTGCAGGACTTTGCCCTGGTTTCAATGTACAGTAGCATTGCTCTTCCATTGGCTGAGTGAACGGTGTTAGCGTAGCCCTGCTGTAAATAAGATACCTGTGTTCACTCTTTCTCTATTTCATCATATCCTTGTTTAGGTCCACCCCCTCACCCCTGTTTGAGGAAATATTTCAGTCCTGTCCTTTACATGCACCACCTATCTTGCTTGGCGCAGCCACAGTCCCTTATGCTGACGTGCCAAATGGGCTCACACTGGAGCGTTTTCTCAGTGCTTGCTTTGTTTGAACTGGTTGGGCAGTTGCATTTCAGTGTGCACAACAAGCCAAATGTTCACTATTCCATTAAGTTTGGATTCTAACTCCACACCTGGTTAAAAGTTTTGTCAATGAACCATGGACAACAAAATACCGATATTCAAAACTCAGTAGTACTGACCTAATTTAGAGGTGTCACGTGTAGTGAAATGATAATCAAATGAAGGTGAGACAGGAAGAATGAGAATTTGGAAGTAATGTGCTAACGTTAATCCATTGGAAAGGATTCTTTGGGATGGATTCTACACAGAGTAATAAACTTGGAATTTAGAATTTAAGACTAACTAGAGTTAGTTTTATTATTTATACACTATTAAAGGGTTAGTTCACCCAAAAATGAAAATTATGTCATTAATGACTCACCCTCATGTCGTTCCAAACCCGTAAGACCTCCTTTCATCTTCGGAACACAGTTTAAGATATTTTAGATTTAGTCAGAGAGCTTTCTGTCCATCCATTGAAAATGTATGTGCGGTATACTGTCCATGTCCAGAAACGTAATAAAAACGTCATCAAAGTAGTCCATGTGACATCAGTGGGTTAGTTAGAAGTTTTTGAAGCATCAAAAATACATTTTGGTCCAAAAACTTTATTCAGCTTGTATTCTCTTGTATTCGTTTTTGTTATTTTTGGACCAAAATGTATTTTCGATGCTTCAAAAACTTCTAACTAACCCACTAGTATACCGCACATACATTTTCAATGGATGGACAGAAAGCTCTCGGACTAAATCTAAAATATTTTAAACTGTGTTCCGAAGATGAAAGGAGGTCTTACGGGTTTGGAACGACATGAGGGTGAGTCATTAATGACATAATTTTCATTTTTGGGTGAACTAACCCTTTAAGTATTTATTAAAATTAGCGTTTACTTAATTTTTTTAAGTTCAATTTAATTTCTCTACTTATTTTATTTCAGTTAGTTGCCAAAACAATATTTCTAATATTTTCATTTAGGTTTTTTAAATTTAAGACTTCATCTAATATTTATATTTTAGGCATCGCCTCCAGGCAGCTATTTTGGGCATCCAAGACCATGTGCCATCTACTTGAATGGGGAAATCTTGAAATCTCAAAAACTGCTTGCCACACTCATATTTAAATCAGCAACAAAATCTGGCATAAACTGTCCCATAAATGTTCTTTCTTATGCTCGAAAAGCTTAAATATCAGGTTGGTCCAGCCACTGCGCATGTGTAGTCATAACAGTGCATCTCAGGAGTCAGGACACTGACTGTTTCTATGGCAACCAGAGATTCAAATGTAAGCTGCAGTAATGCGATGAATGTTCTAACTGGTGATTGGCTCTTGAAGGTGGAACTTATTCGCCATATAGAGTGCAACAGTGCCTGCCCACTTTTTTAAGCTGCGCGGGTTCCATAAATATTTTTTCCATTCACTTCTTCCATAGGGGTCTAAAAAAAGTTATGCCATATAAGCCATGAACCAAGCCAATCAGCTACGAGGTGAATAATAACATTACAAAGGTTGATTTGAAGCAAAAAAGTATTTGAAAATCGGACAAAATACAAAGGTACAAGACTGTGCAATTAACGGCTTTAGTGAGGGAAAGAACTACAATCCCACGAAGCACTGCGAACAGCATTATTAAATTATGCTGAAAAAATTGAGAAATTAGGGCTGCTCGAATATGGCAAAATTCACAATCACAATTATTCTGGTCAATATTGAAAACATGGTTATTTAACACAATTATTGGTGGGTGATATATGATCAAAGACTTATTTCATGATATGAGTAACTTTAAATATCAGTGAAATTTCACAGTTATCGATATTTCAGCAAAAACTATGCTGTTAATGTAAGTGAAAAAAGTCCTCAAAAAAGTTACAGAAGACAAGTAAACAGTCAGCAATACAATAAGAACAAAGAAACTAAATTACAAACAAAACCGACAAAAAAATTTAAACAGAACAAAAATACAAATGAAAAATGAACAGTGCTTTAGGTTTTTCAATAAGATGTACTAACAGTGGTATTCAGATAAGTAATGGTGCTTTATGTAACGTTATCTAGTGTACGTGATGAATCCCGCTTGACATTTGTGTTGGCTACTGTATACAGGCCACCAGGGTACAACACAGACTTTATCAAAGAATTTGCTGATTTTCTCTTTAGTTAGTACTGGCTGCGGATAAAGTCCTTATTGTTGGTGATTTTAATATCCATGTAGATAATGAAAAAGACGCCTTAGGATTAGCATTTACAGACATTCTAAACTCTATTGGAGTTGGACAACACATGTCAGGACCCACTAATTGTCGTAATCACACTTTAGATCTAATATTGTCACATGGAATCGAATCGATTCTGCAGCAGAGCGATGACATCTCAGATCATTATCTAGTCTCATGTATATTTCATTTAGCCAAGGCTGCAAAGCCGACTCCCGGTTACAAATATGGTTAATGGAATGCATAGCTGATATAAAAAATTGGATGACTAGAAATTTCCTGAGAGATTCTAATTATTGGACCAAAAACCTCTGCACATAATAACCTAGAATACAGTCTAACACTTGATGGATGTTCTGTTAAGTCTTTGTCGTCATTTAGGAACCTGGGTGTGCTCTTTGATACCAATCTTTCATTTGAAAGCCACATTTCTAACATCTGTAAAACCGCATTCTTCCATCTTAAAAATATATCTAAATTACAGCATATGCTCTCAATGAAAAATGCAGTTAGTTCATGCGTTCATGACCTCAAGGCTAGATGCTTTACTACTATAATGCTTTACTGGGTGGTTGCCCTGCCCGCCTAATAAACAAACTCCAGCTGGTCCAAAACACTGCATTGGCTCTCTATTAAACATCGTATAAATTTTAAAATCTTGCTAATTACTTACAAAGTACTAAATGGTTTAGCTCCCCAGTACTTGAGCGAGCTCTTAACACATCATACTCCTTCACGTCTATTGCGATCTCAAAATTCTGGCCAGTTGATAATGCCTAGAATACCAAAATAAACTGCAGGTGGTAGATCCTTTTCCTTTTTAGCTCCTAAACTTTGGAACAGTCTTCCTAGCATTGTTCGGGAAGCAGACACACTCTGTCAGTTTAAATCTAGACTAAAAACACATCTCTTTAACCTGGCATACACATAACACATTATCTACTTCTATAATTCAAATGTAAATTGTTAGGCTGCATAAATTAGATCAGTCAGAACGAGAACATTTTTCATAACACCTGATGTACTCACTACATCGTAAGAAGAATGGCGTCTATGCTAATATTAGTCTCTCTCTGTTTATCCTGAGGTTTACCGTAGTCTGCCAGATACAGGCCGTATCCAGATGAGATGAAGCCTAGACACGACGACAACGCATCCCTGAAGTGTCAACTAAACTATCCCTGCGAAGGCCTCCTTCCCTTTCCCTATGTATAGATGAAATGTTATCAAAATGGTTCCAGTTCGCGTGGATCCGCGGAAACGACTAATAATTTTGTATTTTGCGGGCCAGACAAGTAATTTGGCGGTGTCACTTTGTAAAAAAGACTAAGCATCTGTACACATACACATTCAAACGCGCATACCTATAGACTAAACACGTAAATGAATGGCAAGAACGCATTACAAGTCTTCTGTTTTCAGTTAATAGGTGTCATTTAAGTGGCCCCTAACTTAATAATTAACGATTTTTATAACGGAAGTGATTCAATCAAAACCTTTAGCTCGATAATAACTTTTTCCTAGAGCTGCTGTAAAGCCAAAATAATCTCTGTCCATTTATTTTCCTATTATCACTGTGAAGCTGCTTTGAAACAATCTGTATTTTAAAAAGTGCTATATAAATGAAGATGACTTGACTTGACTAATGACTGCAGCAGATTTATTAGGCTGCTGTCACTTTAAGAGCTGCACAGATCCAATATACTGTTACACACGCATTTTCGTTCTCAACTGTTTACATTCATTTAAGACATAAAAGACTGTGTTTACAAGGATACTTACTTAATGAGCTTTTTATAACACTGTTTAATATCAAGCACATCCCGTAGTTTAGCAACAGTAGACTGCATTTTACAACACTCACTTATTCGGCTGATTTGGATGTGTTATTTTTTATTTTTATTTTTTTAAGTTTATTGCAAAATATGCATATACATTGAAATATTGAATTATTTTGAGAGCATAGAGAGACCGACTCGATTATGTCATTCGTAGTGTTCCATGGGAGTGGGTGGGATCTTTTGGCACGTTTTGATGGTTTTGACTCTGATTGGTGGAATTTTCTGTACATCATCATGGGCAATGTAGTTTTTCACTAGAAAGAATTCCGCTGTTAAACAATTATTTTAAAACTAAGTTGAAATGATGTGAGCTGACGGTTTCAACAGAAGCAAATACTATCAGTTAACAACCTTGTAGCTCACAATGAGGCTGTTTTTAAAGCTTTATAAGTTATTGTAAAAAAATCAATTTCCTTATGGAGAAAATTAATGGAGTTTCTATTTCTGGATCCTGACTGTTGCACTCTATTCGCATTGTACTTTCTCCCATTAGTAATATGAGTGCACTTGATATATCTAAAGTCTTTTGTACTACTGCTGTAGATGGTTGCTAGGGTGCTCTGGATGGTTGCTGGGAGGCCTCAAGAAGGTATCATTGGGTCTATGAAAAATGTGAAAAAGACTGTACAAATGTTTTTTTAGGGCTATAAAAGTTAAAATGTGTTTTTTAGTCCACACAATAAAAGTCAATGGGGTCAGTGTTGTTTTAGGGTGCATTCACACTAGAACTTCTGGTGTGCACACAGGTTCGATTGACGTCAGTTCGGATCATTTGGATGATGTGAACGCTTTCTTCCTGAGGAGGGAGTGCACCCATGAATCGTACTTGAGTCCACGTTTTTTGTGTTCTCACTCACTTTCCTGACAAGCGAAACTGACGCACTGCAAGCAGAGAGAATGTATATCTCATTTATGGTCGCCTTCAGCAGAAACAGACTTTGGTTTTCTTTAGAACATTTGCAGTACATTCGCAGCAGATTGAAAAAGAAGGTTCAAAAACCAAAATATAAAAGTGCTAAAAGTGCATTCTCCTGCATCGTCGTTTCCAGCCAAGCTTTGATGATGCAAACGCACTGCGGTTCGGACCCAAATAATATAATGTGAACACAATCCAGCGGGGGCAATCAAACTTGGGTTCAGACCAGGCAATTAAACCAAGTGTGAAAGCACCATTAGAACCCACTGACTTTCATTTATTTTAAGAAGTGGTTCTCTCTTCGTATTTGGGGGTCCTTGGCATCAAAGAGTTTGAAAAGTCCTTGGCAAACACCACTCACAAATATTCCAAGCAACATCCCCCCTCTAAAGTTCCATGAATAACCTTTCCAAAAAGTCTCTTACTTGTAGATGGTGCAAAAACAACAACAGCATTTTAGTGTCTACGGAGAAAACCACATTGATGGGTCTTGCAACATGGCTTGTCTTAAAATGTTCCCTTCATAGCAGGACAGAATTGACCAAAACCAACAACACATTCGTTCACAATCAGCGCTGGGCAGATGGGAATAATTAACTTTGGTCTTGGCCTCATTCGACTCCAAATTATATATACAGGGTCAGAGTACCAACCAAGCGTGGTGAAATAACCCTTAATAAACACCTTTGTTATATCCCTGATTCCTGGACAGCCACAGCTTTTTAAGGATCCTAGTTCCTTGTCTTTAAATGCGCAAACACTAAGTGAACATCATAAATCTTTTCTGGCGACAACAAATTGTAACCCTCTGGCTCCTGTTCACTGGCACGAAGAGAAATAATCAGAAGGAGCTCATCTCAGAAGATGGAAAGAGCAAGAAAGGAATGAGGAAACCTGAGTGTGTTACAGTTCAGAGAAACCATAGCTCTTGCTGACCTGGTGGCAATGGCCTCTCCTGGGAAATGAATGCTTTTGAAAACCAGAGCGAATGCCCCTTCCTGAGGGAAGATAGAGAAAAAACAGTGAATGAGACAAATGTTCATTGGTGAGGCACAGGAACAGCTATGATACAGATCTAAATGGAAACATCATCATTCTGTTGAACGGGCAAAGGTAGGGTCTCGCGTTTCTTCGTCAGCCCACCTCTGTAGCGCAGCTGAGGATCAGGCCTGGAGCGGAGGCCCAGTGAGGTGGAGGGGCATGGGGGAGCTGAGAGGAACAGAGCCCCACAGTGAGGGTTGAACTAAGGGGAATAGGGGCCCTCTCTGTGTGCTGAGGGAACTTATATTTGCCCCTACCTCTTCAATGAGCCTTTCCTGACTCACTGCCCAAAGAAAAGCACACACACATACACAGACTCCAGTCCACACATTTTTAACACACTCATACACAACTCACATTTTATGTCTACGTGCTTCAACACACGCAGCCTTTACTAAATTGCTCTATATACACAGTTTGTTCCCAGAAGACACGTTTTATTACACACACATACATAATAGCTGTATATAACATTTATAGAACTAAATATAAGTTTGAGGTCAGTGCAATTTTTTATGTTTTTGAAAGTCTCTCAACTTCTTTAAAAAACAAAAAAATATTCACTGCATTTAATCAAAAATAAAGTAAAAATAGTAATATCCTGAAATATTATTTTACAAAATACTTTTTCATACCATTAGGATTTTAGATTTTTTACATTGTGACATTTTCATGACAATTAAACACATCAGTAATACAGCAAAAGACATTTTTAAAATTAAAATCAGAATAAAGGCAGTAGAAAAATGCAATCCCGATGTATAAAAATATGTAATATATTAATTTAACAATAATTTAAATCATATATAATTAATTTGCATTTTGTAATAAAGAGAATTTTGGGAAAACTGTCATGAAAATAATATTACAATGCACAAATCTGAAAAATATGCCTCATTTACTTTCTACAGCACATTATTACTTATTTCCTGCTAGTGATTTTGCTGTAAAACCTTTTTTATTTTTTATCAGGAATCTTTGTTGTAAGTGTCCATGTCTTTGCGAAGTTAAATGCACAAAGCGCCTAAGCCTGTTTTCAATTAGTCTCCGAATAAGACTGGTTTCTCTTTTCTCGTCCCTTTCAAAGCAGGTCAGTTAATGTCCTTTAGCTGAAGAGGTTGCTTAGAAACTTGCAGCCGCCCCTTAAGCAAGACATCAATGTTATCATCTTTTTATCTCTCTGCCTTCCATCACTAAGATGGCTGCCAAAGCTGTTTAGATAGAGAGTAATCAAAATTTAGAGTAATCAATTTACAGAAGATGCCATAAAACAGGCAGAGTACCATAGATATGGTAAAAACGGGGAATGTCACACAGTCGTTATGCTGATAGGAAGGTAGGGTGTTTTATAAACCAATGATAAAGTAGATTCCTGTCAGGAATATCTCAAAGAGCACCTCCCTCGCTCTTACAACGTCACTGAACAATGTTTGGATAGAGCTGAACTTCCCAGAAGTGAATATTATGGCCATGAGAGTCGTCCAAAGGTACTGACAATGACTCATAAAACAAGGTCTGGCTGTCCACATTTAAAAATCTAGGTAATATTAATCACTTGGAGACGAGGAAGAGCTGTACGATTATGTGCTGATAAATGTTAATATTGGTTATATAACCGACAGTCAAGACCAAACTTTGACTGCGTGATCAAGATGAAGATGCTTACAAAGAAAAAAAAACATTAAAACAGTCCTTATTTACTTGATGTATCAGTGAGAATATGACTACAAATATCATGGTGAAAATCATGTAACTACCCCTTAAACAGAGCAGAACTTCTGAACTTCTTTTCTTTGTTTTTAAGAGGGCTGAAAATGAGTAAGAACTGGCCTTTAACTTTCACAATCCGAGCAAGGGATTCCCAGAGGCATGAGTAAGACCACCCCTTCACCCCAACACACACACACACACACACACACACACACACACACACTCGTGATGCTTACCAGCTGCTGAATGACGCGCTCCACTAGGGTGGAGAAGGACACATAATCGTTCTCGCGGTTGTCATAGAGATACTTGATCAACTTAGGGATGACCTCTGTGTCTGTGTCCGACTCAAACTCATAGCCTTTGGAAACCTATCAATGGGTTGGGATGGAAAAGCCATGGTTACAGACACAAGCAGCGGCAAAACAAAACATGTTTTTCTTTTGTGAAATAGGGGCAGAATGAAAAAATCAGAGATGAATGAAAGTGAAAGGGAGAGAGAAAAAGAGAGAGATAAATACTAAACTTTATATTGGTTTTAAACACTTCCTCATTGCTTATAAATCTTGTTTTATGGGATACTGTGTGCAATGAACTACTGTGAGATTGTACAAACAATAAATGACATGATGTGTACCACTAAAATGAGAAAGACACAATCTGTAAAACAGATTCATTTGAAAAGATAAAATGACAATTATGTCATGAACAATCACATATTTTCTACACTTTGTCCTATTATGCATCTTGCCTTAAGGTCCACACCTAACAAGAGATTATGACGCAAGAAGTTATGATGCAAGAAGACCAGGCATGCAGCATTTTCTCTTTATGTCTCGACTATGCGCATGCTCTGTATACTGTGTGGTCACATTTATCGCTGTTATGCAAATTTTCGTAAGCAGAATCCAGCCATTTAAAAAGGAATCTGCACGATTAAAAATCACGCTTGAGGGCGAAAGATTTCCCCATACAGAATATTCAACAGGTTCAAGTTGGTCATCATGGGAATTCGTTGAGTTGACCAAAAGAAAGCTGCTTGGTTTGAGAGTGACTTCTGTGTGAGTGCAAGACCATTGACAATAAATAAAGGAAATTTCATGAAATTTTGCAGAAATGTGATTGCACCTTTAAAATCATTGTGAAATCAAAACATTTTCCTGGGCTTAAAGGATTAGTTCACTTAAGAATTAAAATTTCTTGATCATTTTCTCACCCCCATGTCATCCAAGATGTTCATGTCTTTCTTTCTTCAGTTGAAAAGTAATTAAGGTTTTTGAGGAAAACATTCCAGGATTTGGATACAACGGATTGAAGGTCCAAACTGCAGTTTATAATGCAGGGCTCCACATGATCCCAGCTGAGAAATAACGGTCTTGTCTAGCGAAATGATCAGTCATTTTGTAAAAAAATGAAATAAAAATGTATATACTTTTTAACGACAAATGCTCATCTTGCACTGCTCTGCGCCACACATTACGCAATCACGTTGGAAAGGTCATGCGTCACATACCGCGGTAGGGCATTGTTTTACCTTTTTTTTTTGTAAAGAGCGTTAGACTTAGTCTTTGCATGTTAGCTTTGTCTAACTGGATTGGTATTTCCGCTTATGATAAGTGTGACCCTTCCAACGTGATTATGTGATGCATGGTGCATAGCAGAACAGTGCAAGATGAGTATTTGTGGATGAGTAAAAAGTATATACATTTTTATTTTTATTTTCGAAAATGACCCATCATTTTGCTAGATAAGACCCTTATTCCTCAGCTGAGATCGTGTAGAGCCCTTTGAAGCTGCAATGAAACTGCAATTTGGACCTTCAACCCGTTGTACCCCAGTGAAGTCTATATGGAGAAACATCCTGGAATGTTTTCCACAGAAACCTTAATTTCTTTTCAACTGAAGAAAGAAAGATATAAATATCTCGGATGACATGAGGGTGAGTAAACTATCAGGAAATTTTAATCCTGAAGTGAACTAATCCTTTAATTTGAACATTTCATCTGTGCATGTTATCTCAAAAGAAAAATATTTATAATCTTTCATTAAAATGTATTATTAGCATTCTCTGAAACGACTTTCCTTCTCCACTGATGTCAATTACAGGCTATGTGGGTTACTAGATATTTTGGCATTGATTAAGCAAACTGGTTCTATTCTTTTCTGGTATGTAGTGCCTCCTTTTTACATTCAAAATGATCCCTGCCCTGTATTTCTTCTCATTAAAGTTGAATGGATTTCACAGCAATGGCTCCAGTAAAGAGGTCTTTAAAACCAGGTACTCACCAGGTACTTTTTCAGCTCCTTGTAATTTGTGATAATGCCGTTGTGGATGACAACAAACTCTGGAGAGAAACGTAAAAAGAAGGATGAATAAATTAAAGAGAACTTGGGTTAAAATACATAAGGAAACAAATTAAACAGGGGTACCCATTCCTGTTCATGGTGTGCCACCTTCCTATCTGATAATCTTGAAAATCCTGAAAATCTTGATTAGCTGGTTCAGGTGTGTTTAATTACTAAATACTTTTTTTTTTAATTATTAAAAAATGTAGCAAAGTGGAGTTGGCAAAACTAGAAAGGCTTCTGAGGTTAAAGCATGTTATGCACTTTTGTAAGCGTACTAATGTAACAATAGCAAGCAGGGCCACATTCCTCTTTATGACCTCCTCACAAACAAAGCATGCTGTCAGATTCAGCATACAAAATTTAACAGTTGATACACAACAATGGCTGTCATTTTCACAAGTCATTAATGAATGTTTCTATTTCAATGTGAAACAGACTTGAAGAATGGCTGTTTGACAAACAACAATTTGTCCTCATTAAATGCACAATACTGATCAAAAGTTTAGATACACCCACATTTTCTCATGATCTTAAAGACCTGCAAGCTTATACTTTAATGCTACACAACAATGTAATTGTCGACCAGTTTGTAGTTTAACAATTTACTTCAGAAAAATGTAAATATAAATTCTCTCTATGCAAGAATTTACTTTTTTTTCATCGATGAATTGGACCAAAAAGTGAAGAAAAAGCATCCAACATGCTCAGCATACATGTGAACTCATTCAATAATATTGGAAAAGCATCCCAGGATGCATCTAATGAAGTTGGTTGAGAGAATGTTGAGTGTTCAGTGCTTAAGGTAAAAGGTATAAAATAAAAAAAAGTAATGTAATTCACATACTTTGATTTTAGTTATTTGAGGTTTTTTTATTTATTTATTTTAACTTTTTTATGCTATTGATTTTTGTATTGTTTTGCCTTTGAAAGTATAGTGAAGAGTAGACATGAAGCAAAGTGGGAGCGGGAGAGAGAGAGGTAGCTCTAGTTTTGATTACTTTTAGGGCTGCACGATTAATCGCATGAGATTGTCATGCGTGTCTCGTCAGTAAAGCCGGTTCTGTGATTAGCGGTAAATGTCCATCACCTGCTTTCAAATGAAGCGGCACTTAATATACAGAGCCGTAGTTCACGGACAAGCTACGCAATAACGCGTTCATAATCGAAGGCGATTCATCTGCGATTATGAACGCGATATTGCGTAGCTTGTCCGCGAACTACGGCTCTGTATATTAAGTGCCGCTCCATTTGAAAGCAGGTGATGGACATTTACCGCTAATCACAGAACCGGCTTTACTGACGAGACACGCATGACAATCTCATGCGATTAATCGTGCAGCCCTAATTACTTTAATATTAATAAAATTTAACTTTAAATCATGATGAATAAATACCCTTCACCCAAGTTTTAAAGGTGCCCTCGATTGAAAAATTGAATTTATCTTGGCATAGTTAAATAACAAGAGTTCAGTACATGGAAATGACATACAGTGAGTCTCAAACTCCATTGTTTCCTCCTTCTTATATAAATCTCATTTGTTTAAAAGACCTCCGGAAAACAGGCGAATCTCAACATAACACCGACTGTTGCGTAACAGTCGGGGTGTACGCCCCCAATATTTGCATATGCCAGCCCGCGTTCCCAACATTATCATTATGAAAGGCATTAGACAAGGGCAGAACGTCTGGATGTGCAGAGCTGAATCATCAGACTAGGTAAGCAAACAAGAACAACAGCGAAAAATGGCAGATGGAGCAATAATAACTGACATGATCCATGATATCATGACATTTTTAGTGATATTTGTGAATTGTCTTTCTAAATGTTTCATTAGCATGTTGCTAATGTACTGTTAAATGTGGTTAAAGTTAAAATCGTTTCTTACTGTATTCACGGAGATAAGAGAGCCGTCGCTATTTTCATTTTTAAACACTTGCAGTCTGTATAATTCATAAACACAACTTCATTCTTTATAAATCTCTCCAACAGTGTGTAATGTTAGCTTTAGCCATGCAGCACAGCCTCAAACTCATTCAGAATCAATGTAAACAATATAACAGTATACAATACTCACATAATCCGACGCATGCATGACGAACACTTTGTAAAGATCCATTTTGAGGGTTATATTAGCTGTGTAAACTTTGTTAAGGCACTGTTTAAGGCAAGCGCGAGCTCTGTGGGCGTGGAGCACAGGATTTAAAGGGGCCACAGCATAAATCGGCGCATTTATAATGATGCCCCAAAATAGGCAGTTAAAAAAATTAATTTAAAAAAAAATCGATGGGGTATTTTGAGCTGAAACTTCACAGACACATTCAGGGGACACCTTAGACTTATATTACATCTTTTAAAAACATGATCTAGGGCACCTTTAAGAATTTAATAAGTTTTACAATTTTTAAAATAAAAGTTATTACACAATTCATCAGAAATATTTTGGAATGCACTATTTGTGTCACAAATCGAATGTAGGTAACTTTGTGACAATGATCATCTACACTGCTTTGTACAGATGTTCATCTAACCTAAGATGCTCTTTGGATCATTCTCAAATCAAATTGGATAACATGCTCATCAGGTAAAATATAAAAGGAACAAAAAAAACTTCTTTATGAATTACAGGAGAAAGCTGATCCAGAATTAGTAGCGCAGCAAACTGTGTGGCAAGAGGAACCTCCTGCTGTCTTGTTTCAACCTCCTACTTGTGGTGTTTATTTTCTGAGGTGAACTTTCACATCTGAACCATCATTCACAGCATTACGGCTTTCACTAGCCTTTCATTTACAAACAAAACCTAATAGCTTTAAAGCCTGTTTCGGCTGCCAAGTCCTCTTTTCTGGATAAAGAGCACATAAACTGACGGCAACCACAGATGGTTTACTAATGACCGGATATAAACCAGATGACCATCACAAGGTCAGCTAATTTGTGTTGTCTACCATCTCGCTCGATGTCTTACCGTTGTTCTTGTCGGATCGTTGAGGGTGGCTGTTGAGAGAACTGGGCTCTCCATGCGTGGCCCAGCGAGTGTGTGCAATGCCAAAGTGTGTGTCTAGTTCCGCCTCAAATTCGATGGAGTTGTTCTCTGATGATACAAACAAGAAAAATTAAAAAATTAATCACTATAAACGCACTTTAAAGAGAAAAGATAAGATTGACAGTAAAGCGGGTTAACGTACTGTAGATCTCTTCATCAAGAGCTTTCACCTTCCCCGTCTTCTTATAGAGGCTGATATTAGCTGCGTGATCTTTTCCTGGGCCATCTACTGCAACACCTGAACAAAAAATAAATAAATAAACACAATACACAATTTCCATCAAAGAACAACATCATTTATGGTCACTACCTCTCTTTGTCTCTGTTTTACAGTCTTGATAAAAACAGAATGAGTGCATAAGATGAGAAAGAAGGGCCTGAGCATGTTAAAAAAAACAAAAACAAGATTAACTGCACAATAATCCCCTTCACACAAATATCAACTGACTGCTTCAGCTAAAAGAACTGACACTCCAGGTTCTCTGCGCTGCCAAAATACAAGAAACGAGGCCACTGTTCAGTTCTTGTGCCGTATCTGTTACCTGCGGAACACACTGACATTACCCTCGCAGAGGTGGGAGTGGCAGTCTTACCTGCAGAGTCATAACCCCTGTACTCCAGCCTTTGAAGTCCCTTTATGAGGGTCTGAATGATATCCCTCCTCGTCCGTGGCACTCTGTAATTCAGGTAGGCGAAAATTCCTGCCAAATACAAGGTAACGAGGCTTAGAGACCTTATGATATTAACAGAGTGGAGGATTAACTAAACGATGCTTGTTGGCAGAAAGACAAATGGAAATGAAAGAAACAAAGATAGATACATAGATAGATAATTTGTAACATTTAACATATATTAACTTTAAAAATCAAACAACAAACTACAGTTAAATTATAAATACTTTACATGTGATTTAGTATATTGGTGTCAGCACATCAAAATGACTGTATTGGCACTTCTTTAAAACACGACAAAAAATTAAAACATCAAAATGTAAAACTTTTAATTTGAGATTATCACAAAGTGCATCACTGTACTTTAAGAAATACAGTCTTGAAAAAATGTGAAAATGTACTCTTTAAGTATGTCTAAGCTGCCTTTTATTTAATTAATTTTATATTATTTCTTTTTAAATATACTTATTATTTTTAATAATGGTAGACACAGTGATAAAGCTCATTTAACACATTTGCCACGTCGATCTGACAGTGGTGGATCCTGATAGTATATTTAATCACGTGTCTTAAAACGCAGTTTGTGCTACCTATACACACTTCTTGTGCGTCACATGCATATCGAAACCAAAAAAAAAAAAAAAGAAAACGCAACATATTTAGCCATTGTAGGTGCGTTCGATCGTAACGCTTTTGATATCCTGAAATGCTATCTAGGTAGGCAGTTCACTAGGTTGAGTCGCCACTGCTGTCGCACTGCAAACCGGATCTATCTGTCACATTAACTGTCAGCTCGAGTGAATGATGACAAGACCTGCCAAATATTTACACTGAAATGATGACGCTGGCATTCGGCTATTCATGTTCATACACTGGTACTAATAATTTAATAGAGACAATAACAACATGAAAACTGACTGTATGAGAAGACATGTATCTTATCAAAGCGATTCATATACAGAATTCCCATTCCTGTACAGTAATAATGATAAAAAGCTGAACTTACCGCACATCGTTCAAGTGTATTCTTTCAAGCTGAAGGTAGTTTTGAGGTTCTGGTGGTGAAGCGGAGCAGAGCAAGTCGCAATATGATCCAAAGACTTCGAGGAAGAATTACTTACAGCCGCCACGACTTATAACTTAGAACCTGCTCCACCTCTGGTTACCAAGGCAACTTCAGCCCCGCCCACGCTGACAGGACTGAGAGTTTAATTCTTGCTTGATACTAAGGATTGCTGTTTTTGATCATGTTTTTGTTTGTAAATCTAGTTTTTCATATATTTATTACAGACTATTAATTGTGAATACGCTCGACACAGACTGTGTGCTCTGCCACGTATAGAAAATTTGTTTATTCAAATTATACCTTTAAAATGGAGGAACGAAGCAAAGATTTAAAGGGGTCATGAACTGCATTTTTTATCATGTTCTCTGAGGTCCACTTATAATGTTATCAAGATTTTTACATTAAAAAACATTGTAATTTAGAAGAAATAAGCTATTTTCTATCCTGTTTTTGACCCTCTCTTTCGAACACTCAGTTTTGATGGGTGTGCCATTTGAAGACTTGGAAGTAAACACCCACTGCTATGATTGGGTAACACATTAAAATAAAACATATTAAACCTATTAAAATAATTTTCAATGTTCCCGCTATTACACATGTGGAATTGTTTTGAAAACTTGAAATGTTGAAAAATATCTTGCTATATAATTGAAACATTTGTCAACAATGTGAAACATTTATGTGTATTAAATATGCTTTATAAATCTTGGTTGTGGCAAATAAACTTTAAGTACTTGGAGTTACCACAGTTATAATTGACAAAGGATGACTTACAGTGTTTTGTGTAGAATAATGAATGAATGTACCATTGTAATTTCCTATAGGCTATTTATAGTTCAACCTTTTCAATAAAATGAAAATCATATACATTGTCATTTGCAGTGTCCTGTTTTAAATAAAATGTGTTGTAATGTCTTACTGATGACAAAACAAAAGATGTCGCTCACTGAAGCTTTTATTTCAGGATTACAGTGATTGACTAAGATAAAAAACAAAATCAGTGTTCCTTTTAGGGGTGTCGCAATATACCGGTGATGACGATAATCGTGATATTAAAGCATGAAATATCGATATCGTGTTAATTTAGGGTGTAACAATATATCGGTATAGGTGATAACCACAATGGTGTGTGAACTCTCAAGTACGATGTCAGAAAAAGTAATTTGCTCTGGTCCCCTTCCTGTTCATCAGAGTGATGAGATAGTTAGCAGATTATCATCACTCAATGGCTGGCTGTCTAAGTGGTGTCCGCTGAATAATATAGGTTTCATAGACAAAAGTTTTTCGGGCAGACCTGACCTGTTGAAAAGACATGGTATTCATCCATCCTGGGGTAGTGCCACTCTTCTCTCTAGTAATATGGCACATAGTCTTAGAGCTGAAACATGACAAACTGGGGCCCAGGTCAGGAAGCAGATATACTGGCTAAACCGTCTGCTAGCCCTCTCATGTCACAGAAGTCAGATAAATCCCAAAACATAGAAATCCTTTCACCTAGATATTATCACATAGAGACTGTGTCTGTACCCCGAATTAGTAAATACAAAAGACTTCCAAACCCATTTAAGGGTAAAAATTTAATTGATGTTCAACAAATAAAAAATAGAGATAATACTGATAAACAAATGATAAAGCTTGGATTGTTGAATATTAGATCCCTTTCTTCAAAAGCACTAATTGTAAATTATATTTTCACAGACAATAAACTAGATTTGCTGTGTTTGACAGAAACCTGGTTAAAACCAGACGATTACATTACTTTAAATGAGTCCTCAAGGTTACGATTATCGACACAATCCTCGTCAGAAAGGCAAAGAGGGAGGTGTTGCTGTAATTTATAGTGACATCTTCAGTATTACTCAAAAGTCATTCAAATATAATTCCTTTGAAGTGATAGTGCTTTATGTAACGTTATGTAAGCTGACATTTGTGCTGGCTACTGTATACAGGCCACTAGGGCACCATACAGATTTTATCAAAGAATTTGCTGGTTTTCTATCGGAGTTAGTACTAGCTGCAGATAAAGTCCTTGCTGTTGGTGATATTAATATCTATGTAGATAATGATAATGATGCATTGGGATTGGCATTTATAGACATTCTAAACTCTATTGGAGTTAGACAACACGTGTCAGGACCCACTCATTGTCGTAATCATACTTTAGATCTAATATTGTCACATGGAATCGATATTGATGCCGTTGAAATTCTGCAGCAGAGCGATGACATCTCAGATCATTATTTAGTCTTGTGTATACTACTTTTAGCCAAGACTGCAAAACTGCCACCCAGCCATAAATATGGTAGAACCATCACTTCTACAACTAAAGATCACTTTATAAATAACCTTCCTGATCAGTTTCATCACCTTAACATACCAGATAGCTTAGAAGACCTCAATGTTGCAACAGAAACTACTGACTATTGTTTTTTCCAGCACATTAGATGCAGATGCTCCTCTGCACTTAAAAAAGATTAAGGAAACTAATCCAATGCCATGGTACAACGAGAGCACTCTTAAGAGAGCTGCCAGAAAAATGGAGCACAGCTGGACGAAAACAAAAGTAGTTTTTTGCATTTTGTGGAGAGAGAGAATGATTGAGTACAAAAAGACCTTAAAAAAATGCTAGATCTCTTACAACAAACATACACTTTATTTGATACAGTGGTTAAATGAACAAGAAATAGAGTTCCAACTTCTGATGTTTTCAAACAGCATAGCAGCAATGACTTTATGAACTTCTTTACTTGCAAGACTGACAATATTAGAGAGAAAATTACAACCATGTAACCGTCTACTACAGTATTTCATCAGACAGTGCACTGTAGTGTCTGTGAGGAAAAATTTAATTAATTCGTTGCTATAGGAGAGGAAGAATTCTCTAAACATATTAAATCATCAAAATCAACAACATGTACGTTAGACCCTATACCGACTAAGCTATTGAAAGAGATGGTTCCAGAGGTCATAGATCCTCTTCCTAATATCGTTAATTCATCTTTATCACTAGGATACGTACCGAAAAAGTTTCAGATGGCTATTATTAAACCTCTTATTAAAAAACCACAACTTGATCCTAAAGAATTAGTCAATTACAGGCCGATCTTGAATCTACCTTTTCTGTCAAAAATACTAGAAAACTGACTGTTATCAGTTTGTAGTAGTAAACGAAGAGATGTCATATTGATCACAAGTTCAATATGGAGTACAGCAAGGCTCAGTACTAGGACCATTGCTTTTCGCTCTGTATATGCTACCCTTGGGAGATATCATTAGGAAGCATGGCGTTAGTTTTCACTGTTACGCTGATGATACTCAGCTCTATATTTCTTCGCTCCCTGAAGCAAAATTTACCAATTCACAAAATTAACGGAATGCATAGCTGTCATAAAAAATTGGATGACCATTAATTTCTTACTACTAAATTCAGAAAAAACAGAGATTCTAATATTTGGACCAAAAATTTCTTCATGTAATAAACTAGAATACTGTCTAACACTTGAGCGCTGCTCTGTTAAGTCTTCGTCGTTAGTTAGGAACCTGGGTGTGCTCTTTGATACCAATCTTTCATTTGAAGGCCATGTTTCTAGCATCTGTAAAACTGCATTCGTCCATCTTAAAAATATATCTAAACTACTATGACAATTGCAGAACGGTGACCTTCATGACCTCAAGGCTAGATTACTGTAACACTCTACTGGGTGGTTGTACTGCCCGGCTGTTAAACAAACTACAGCTGGTCCAAAACGCAGCAGCTAGAGTTCTTACTAGAACCAGGAAGTATGACCATATTAGCCTGGTTCTGTCAACACTGCATTGGCTCCCTAATAATCCTATAAATCTTGCTACTTACCTAAAAAGCAGTTTAGCTCCCCAGTACCTGAGCGAGCTCTTAATGCATTATAGTGTATTGCGATCTCAGAATTTTGGACAGTTGATAATACCTAGAATATCAAAATCAACTGCAGGCGGTAGATCCTTTTCCTATTTAGGACCGGAAGCAGACAGAGAAGCAGACACACTCTGTCAGTTTAAGTCTAGACTAAAAACACATTTGTTTAAACTTGCATACATATAAACCATTATCTACTTCTATAGTTCAAATCACATAAATTGTTAGGCTGCATAGACAGGTCAGCCGGAACCGAGAACACTTCCCATAACACCTGATGTACTCTCTACATCATAAGAAGAATGGCGTCTACGCTAATATTTGTCTCTTTCTATTTATCCCAAGTTTTGCCGCAGCTTGCCAAATCCAGGCCGTATCCAGATGAAATAAAGGACCTGAGCCTAAACGTGATGATAACAAAGCGCTGACGTTTCAACCCACTTCCCTTTCCTTTCTATGTATAGATAAATCGTTGTCAAAATTATTCCAGTTCGCATAGATCCACGGACACAAAAATTTTCTGTATTATGCGGACCAGTAAAGTAATTTGGCAAATTTTGCGCACATACACACTCAAACATATAGACTAAACACGTAATTAAACGGCAAGAATGCATTAGGGGTATTCAGTTTTCAGTAGGAAAGGTGTTGTTTAAGTGGCTCCTTAAGTAATAATTAACAATTTTTACAACGGAAGTGATCGAATCAAAAAAACAACTTAAGCTCGATAAGAATCCTATCGTCACTGTGAAGCTGCTTTGAAACAATATTTATTGTGAAAAGCACTATAAAATATTGTCAAGTCATCTTCATTTATATAGTGCTTTTCACAATACATATTGTTTCAAAGCACTATATAAATGAAGATGACTTGACAATATTTTAAATGCATAGGACACTTATGAGAAATACTCCAGTGCCAGTACCTGGTTGACCTGGCAGTATTGCACCTTAACACTGACACCTGTCAGTATGGGAGTTTTTCGGCTTCCAAGAAAACAGCTCCTTAGATAGCCCAATCTGCAGGATTTGCCTGGCTACAGTCAGTGCGAAGGGTGGCAACACCACCAACCTTTTTACCCACCTCCGTGTTGATCACCCTGCGGATTATGCCATTTTACAGAGAGTAAGTTGCGATTATTTTACTAGTCATGGAATGGGAAATGTTAATTAACCTGTTAACAGCATTTTCTGTGTTCATATATTTAAATAAAGGGTGCTTCTTTTAATAAGTACCACGTTTTCTTTACTCGTCAGTGCCTCAATGGCTGTTCTGCAAGTCTTCCAGGAGAAGACGCTCAAGCACCTAGATGAGAAGGTCCCCGATCCAGAAATCTTCAAAGAGCTTCGCAGCTCCACCAACCAAGTCACGAAGATGACGGTACAGTCCATTGGTCATACCATGGGTAGCCTAGTCGTGCTAAACAGGCACTGTGGTTAACCATGACAGATATGAAGGTTGCAGAGAAGGCCGTCATCCTGAACTCCCCTGTCAGCCCTGCTGGGCAGTCAAGGGCCATCAAACACTTCATTCCAAAGCTGGTCGGAGAGCCTCCTTCCTCGCGCATCCAGTCAGTCTTACTTTAGACCACGTGCTACGGCTACTCCAAAACCTCGTTCTCAGCCAGAGTTTTTGGGAGGCCAAAGGACTCTTGGCCTTCACGTCATGCGCTTCCTAAGTGTCAGGGACCCTGTCCATCGGCTCAGGACACTTGTCTTGTTCCTGATGGGCCCAAAATTAAAGGGAGTCTGAAGTTCAGCACCAGAGATGGTCCGACTGCAAAGGCTGCCCGTTCGGATACTGCTCTGCCTGTTCCATTTGCCTCCCTGCCTGTCGCAGAAGGGCAGAGATTTACAACATCCTCGCCAAGGGAGCCATGGAGGTTGTGCCTCTCGAGGAGTGCAGGTTTGGTTTTAACAGCCACTATTATCTGTTCCCCAAGAAAGACGGCGAACTTTGCCCAATTCTAGACCCCATTGCGGCCTCTAAAGCGCTCTTTCAAAATGTTCGAGCACTGAAGTCCTATTTCAGCACTCTAAAGTTCAACTAATTGCATTTAATATAAATTTAAACTATAATACTTTTTTTTTAATTGCAATTAAAAAGCATTACATTCAATTTGCACTTAAATAGATAGTTTGCCCATAAATTATGTCATAATTTACCCACCCTCATGTTGTTCCAAACCTTATGACTTTCTTCCTTCAGTGGAACATAAAAGAAAAGGGACTTTGTCACAATGCAATATAAAATGACTCTCATCAGACTTTTGTTACAAACTTGGAAGCACAGAATTTCCTGGAATGTCTTTGTATGCCATAGAATTAAGGCTTGAATCGAACATTATTTAGGAATTGAATTGTGTTTACTAGAAATGGTTGTCATTTCCCTGTTTGTATAACAAAAAACGAGAACATGGTCTTTCTCTTGAAAAGGACCACTTTTACCTATAGCCACACTGGAAAACAAAGTCGATATTTTGTGACAGGAGTAAATGTCATTCATTTTAGGATTAATCCTGCTGGCTTCTAGTGCTTAAATGCATTTGAAACACTGTCTGTCTGTTTTTTTTTTCTCGACCATGTCAAGTCTAATCTTAAGGACCGTATTACACAGAACTTTGATTTCAGTGTTAAAGTTTCCACTTTTTAACAATTGTTCCTGTTGCAGCTAAACACTGTAAAGCCTCTCTTGTCTAGACATCTGTGTCACATTAAGCTAAATAAGACATGGGCCCTGTGTGGTCACCCTGTGGGGGTCTATTGTGAAGATTTGTGGATCCATCCCACCACAGTGACTCCCAAAGGACCTCAAACTCATGAATTTACTCAAGCCATACAAGGTGAGCAGAACTGAGGTGAGATTATTTCTACAGGCAGAAGCTGAAAGATTGATAGATTTTAATCTTTTGGTTTCAGGCCAATGGTTAAGAGATTTCAGTTATTGAATTAGGCAAGATCAGATAAATAGGTACTACCTGGAAAATGTATAGGGACACCCTTCTAAATAATGGGTTTGGATTCTCCAACTAATTCCAGTGAAAACAATCAATGTTACGCCATACAATGAAGTTCTAGGGAATTATGTGCTTCTGACTTTGTGGCAAGAGTTTTCTGTTCCAGCACAAGAATGTCCCATACAGAATCCCTCTGTTTATGGAGGCAGTGAAACCAGACCTCACTGATCCTCACGTCCATGATTTAATATTTAGAGGAAGAGTGGAAGCTGTAAAGATGGACCAGCTCACCATTTGCGCTTATTGATATCCACTTATACTATATTCTGTATCATCCAAGATGATGTAAACTGATTCATAAACTGAAGGAGGGAGGACTGTTTTGAATCAGTTGTAAATTACAAACAGATGTATTTAAGTAACAATAGATATTGCTCTCTCATGTAAGAAAATGAGGTCCACTATTTCATAGTTGTAGTTTTAAGCCATGTCAGAATCCTATAATTTATCAAATCAAAACATAAATAAGCAAAAACAAGTTGTTAATATTTAAAAATGTGGCATGAATTACAGTAAATACTTTAATTGTGTACATGCCGTCAGAGATGCCCAGTGTCATGAGTGGGTAGTCAGTGACCACTAGAAGGGTGGTACAGATGACAAACAGTCACACCCTCAAATAATTCTCAAACTAAGCCAAAGTGCAGTTCCAGTGGCTGCTGTGTTGCAATTGCTTTTAGCACCCAGCTAACCGTTATCAGTTTATTCTAATCTTACTACCTTATTTTACTGTTTATTATATTGTATGTCAATCTGGCATCAGTTCAGAAGATACAAAATAATGCATTAAATGGGGAATAGTTTATGAAACCTCTTTATTTAATGTTTAACAGATCAGTAGTTCATGGACATTCATGTGTGAAATGAAAAAAAAAAGTGATATGATAAGCTTCATACAATGTTTGTTAATTATCTAACAAAGAACATTATGAATGTTATTATGCAGCACTACCATTGAATACATAAAAAGTCTTGAAAATCCAAAGGAATTTTCGAAAATATGGTCATTAATGTTCCATGGCACACTGAACCCCTGTGGGTGAGTTAGATTTTTCCATCACTTCAAACCTTTGAGGTAAATGATGTCGTGCAAAGCAGCACAGCAGCTGAGATCATTTGGACTTTCTAGTCCAGACAAACAGACTTTGACTTGCTGCCGTCACTAATACCAATGTTTAGAAAGATTGCCAGATTTATTTTTCTACTTTGAGTGGTGATGGTAGTAATACATAATATAATATAAATATAATATAATCACTATGTTCATTCAATCATAAACAAAAGTTAAACACAAACACAAGAACATATTGAAATCAAATAAAAAAAAGCCATTTCTGATTAATTATGTGTTGATTTTTTTTTTAACTCACCTAAACATTATTTATAAAGTACTTGAATATAGGACTCCATAAATTAGTCTCCAGAATATGTACATGCAAAATTCAACTATTTTACAAATCAATACAACTACTTTTTCTGCACTTTAATGCCTAGAAAAACAGAATTTTGCATTATGACACAAAGATTTCCTCTTTGATTGCTCATTTATAGCAGTTTAATGTCATTCTATGGAGGTTTTCCCCACTCTATGTATTTCCTGAATGGATTTAATAGTTCACTGATCACAAACTTGGATTGGCGTCAGTATTACATTTGGCCTCTGCAGTGCAAACGATTAAATCAAGAGCTGTGGTACCGGACCACTGAGTTTGGATTTGACTTCTCTTGCTCAGTGCCAATCAAACTGAAAGGCTCAATGCTCAGAGCGTCTGCATGTGACATTGGAATGTACATCAAGTGATTTAACTTCACAAGATCCTCTCATTAATGCATATTATCCAATTATAGCACACGCTGAGTGCTCATTAATGGAAATTACTATTAGTTCCATTTTTCCACAAGTCGTTCAGGTTGACTATCAAAGGTGCTTACTAATGTGAATTCATGCAAACAGAGGGAAAACATTTTGAAATATGTAATTCTAATAAAAAGTCACTTCCTTGTGCAAAAAGATGAACTTATTAACAGAAAACAGCTTATAAACAAAACCATAACTAATACATATATAGTAACTGTAAGAAATGAATATAATTTTAACTGTGAAATATTGAAAAAAACGTTATGGGCAAAAACAAAACAAAAAACTGTTAATAGGTTAACAATAAGTTCCCTTATTTACAGGTAAAAACTATAAAAGATCTAGCCAGACATTTCATGTGATTTTACTGTAAAATACTGTTAAATGTATAGTTTTTAGAAGTAAAAAAAAGGCAATTATGTTTCTTAATAGTTTTTGTTAGATCTTCTGTTATTTAATGAATGTTTATTGCATTATTTTAGTGTCACGTGCACAGTGGCGTGCACGGAGGGGGCTTGAGGCCCTGCCCCTTTGATCACAAAAGTGAAAATGCCCTTTGTGGTCGCATGGCGTTCCCATTTCTCCTCCCCCGGAATGCGATTTCTACCTAGGGAGACTCACAACCACCAGCCCCTCCACTCCAATCATTCTTCAAATATGAACTGAATACATTGAGGCATTAAATCTCAAATTATTCTCAGCTAAGTGAGCACTTGTATTTTACTCTTTGGATAGTCCAATAAAACCATATGGCATGCCTTTTTGATCCCACTCTATATTAAGTGTCTTCAACTACTACAGTATGTACTAACATTACAATTAATCATTAATGATGCAATGCACTAACTGTGTACCTTTATGTTTTTTTTTTTTACATTGTACTTGGAAAAACAACAACAACAACAACAACAACAAAAAAAAAAAAAAAAAACTGCATGTAAATACATGTGTAATTAATTTTTTTGTAATTTCACCTGTAATTAAATGGCTTACCCTTCCCTTACACCTTAACCCACCTTAAACAAATACTCAAAACCTGTCCCTAATCTAAACCATATATATCCCAGGAGCAAAAGCGTTTTGCAATACAGGAACACAATAAGTACATTGTACTTAACGATAATTTCCTTTATGTAAGTACTTGATAGTTAAAAAGTGATTAATTTACTGAGGAGGAAATTGTGAAGGCAAATCCTAATGATCTGTATTATGACATACTTCCTTATTGGAGTTTGGACACAGACATTATCTTACAGAGTCAATGTACAAATTAAATACATTTCAAAAGTAAAATTTGGCCACAAATGTTACCAGTGGGATTAATTACCAAAAAACAAACAAACATAAAAACCCTAAAAACAAAACATTGAATTATTGGCATTAAAGGGTTAGTTCACCCAAAAATGAAATTTCTTTCATTAGGTAGGCTTACTCACCCTCATGTCGTCCCAAACCCGTGAGACCTTCGCTCATCTTCGGAACACAAATTAAGTTATTTTTGATGAAATCTGAGGGTTTCTGATCCACACATAGGCAGCAACATCATTGTACCTTTTTGAGGTCCTGAAAGGTATTAAAGACATCGTTAAAATATTCCATGTGAGTGGTTCAACCTTAATGTTATGAAGCAATGACAATACATTTTTCTGTGCAAAAAACAAAACACAAATTACGACTTTATTTAATAATTTGAACTGTTGTTATACGCAGTTGACGTAGTGAACGCAGTGCAGGATTCCGTGTTCTAAGTCCGAATGCCGGCACAATATTGGCTGACGCTGTACACGTGAGCAGCACGACGCATACATGTGATGCTTGCTGACGCAGGAGCTGGCCAATAATGAGTCAGCATTCAGACGTAGAACACAAAACCCTGTACTGCGTTCACTACATCATCTGCATATGACAACAGTTCAAATTGTTATAGAAAGTCATAATTTTTTGTTTTGTTTTGTCAAAAGTATTGTCATTGCTTCATAAGGTTGAACCACTGTAGTCACGATGACTATTTTAACAGTCATTACCTTTCAGGACCTCAAAATGTGGTTCCATGTGTGGTTCAGGAACCCTCTGATTTCATCAAAAATATCTTAATTTGTGTTCCGAAGATCTTGCGGGTTTGGGACAACATGAGGGTGAGTAGGCCTACCGAATGACAGAAATTTCATTTTTGATGAACTAACCCTTTAATTGTGGTAGTCTCTGGACCAATATTAGCATGCACCTTATTCCTGAGGAGCCTACTATGCTTTGAATTATGGGTTGCACTTCGGGTTTGAGGAACTTCCATTCAAAAAGACTGGATGAATGAATCACTTCAAATCATAAGATTGTCCTACTAATAAAGCTTATGTCAGTTTGACTGAATCCATCAAATTTCCTTCATGTTTTATTTTCAGATATCATGAGAATAACGTAATGCTTGGTATTTTAAAATGACGTTATAACAAGAATATCTATGGTAAGAGCTTTTTTCAGTCGCTTCATTATTTTCCTCATGATTGTTTTCTTTTTTCCCTTTGCATTCTGCTGTAATAGTATGAAAAAGGACAATACTGCACATTTGTGGTCTGTTCTCCCGATTTAATTTACAATATATCACATTAATAATTCACTGAAATGCACAAAGAATCTCACGTTTTTTTCTCCTCAAATCCTCACGTGTCTTTCCAGGTTTGTTTTCACAGGTAAATTCAATTTATTATCTGTCAAAATGATGGAAATCACTTTGAAATAGTATCACGCAATGCTAAAGTTAATGAAAATTTTTGATTAAAGCAACATATGTTGTATAATACAGATATTACAACAGTGATATTTAACCCATCTATTATAGCTGTGGAAAGACTTGCGCTTTTGGGGTTATTCATGGTCTGTTGAAAGTACCTTATTGATGCTTTTACACTTTTAAATGTCCTTTTAATGTTCAATGGTTGATAGGGGAGTAGAATAATGACATCTCATTGAACTTTTTTTTTTAAACATTGCGTTCATAGAGCGAGCCTTTCACTGATTGTTTACATCTTAACGGAAGTTACACCCACGATTCGCGCAAAGAGTAATGGGGCATAGGAATAAGGTGGATAAGTTCATTTTGTTAATAATATTAAGATGTTATCATAGCATAGTTATCAATATTATCATTATATTTAGTGCTTTCTAGCTTTAATAACTTTGTATTAAAAATTAAAGTAACTTCCCCCCCCCCCAAATACTCACTGAACCCAGTTCAAAAAGCCTTTCTGATCTCATCGTAAGTGTATGTTATCATAAACATGATTGTGCTCTTGAATCACAGCATAGCAGACTGTGGCTGTTTTATGAGTAACATCAGCAATGCAATAAAACTATATACGAACATGACACAGAGCGTTATCCATGAGCTCTGAAGCCATGTCCACATGTTGTGGTGAGACTGTGATCTCATAGCTCTATCACAGTGACTCACATGAAACAGAGGCCCTCACACTCTCAGCTGGGTGGACCGCCAAGCTACATATTAAATCCAGACATCCCAATGGGAATGCCAAACGTAGGAAATGACCTACGATGTGTCAGCATGCAAAAGTACAACGTCACAGAGGGATTACAAAAGGGTTCTGGGAGAAGGTGAATATCTGTATGTGTGTGTGAGAGAGAAAGTGTGCTATTGGGTGGAGGCTGGTGGGGGCTGGACTTCCAGGAAAGCGTGTTTACTATGGCAGCATTAGATGTGAGGAGACTGCCAATGAAGCAGCCGAGAAACACACAGAAAACACTGAAGAATGAAGCAGATGGTGGATGTTAGTAATGTAGTAGTGTGTGTGTGTGTAATGCTGTGTAAAGCATTAAAGAATATTGATCACTTATGTTGGAAGATGACATCTTCGTTTCAAAGATAATCTTTCGCATTTCAGTTTTCCAAAATCACAAACTGAAACTCACAAGACTCTTCCATTCAGATAGGGACGCCCCAAATTTAGTAATCCTTTTAATTCTCTGCTTTTATTGTCATTTTTATTTCTTATGCATCTGTTGTGATTATTTTATTATTATTTTAATTACTTTTTTATGTATAGGACTTTAAATTACAATTGTGTATGAAATGTGCTATATAAATAAACTTGCCTTGCCAAAGTTTACTTCTATGATGATATATCCGAAATGAGTTGCTACACAAAATGAAAGTTTATTTCTGTGATGACATATCTTAGATGATTTGCTACACTAAAAGACAATTTTGGGAGGCTACTGCCACCTAGTGGCAGATAAAAATATTACAAGAGGGAGGGAAGGGAACGGAACATGTCACAAGAATAGTACAAAAATATTTGTTCTGTTAATATTTGTTCAGTTTAATGATATTTTCCATCACCTAACCCAACCGATCACAGAAACATGCAAAACACTAGATTTGAATAAAAACATTTTATATATTAAAAAAATGTTTTGAATATATAAGCCTTTTTAACTAGTGAGGACCAGTAAAATGTCCTTACTAGTCAGTTGTCATAATATTTCACTATAAGTGAGGATATTTGTGTAGCCAAACCTGTACCCACACACAGAGAAAGTTAGTAAGATTTTATACTGTTTTTGAAAGACAATTTTGCATCATTTTAAACCAAGGTTTTTTTGTTTGTTTTTTTAAATTCAACTTTTGAAAAGATTACAAAAGAAAAATGTGCGTACAAAGTAAAAGCCAATGTGTAAGAACTTGTATGTGCCCATATGAGATTTATTTGAACTCATTGTATTATTACATTAACCAAAAAAGTTAAACAGGGAAATGTAGGAAAGAAAATCAAGAGTAAAAATGCCGTTTAAGTCCATTTATTTATTCATGTATTAACAGATCCAACAAGATCAAAGTACATACATTCAATCTTTTTGGAAAATTAAACAATTTTAAACTTGTAACAAAAATATAAGAAATTCTCTGTCCAGAGCTGTTACATTAAATAAGATTTTAGCCAAAGTTTTTTTAGTCTTCAGTCAATTTAGTGCCTTCATTTGTCAAGACCGTCATCGACACAACCGTATCACAACAACGTCATAATACACAACAGCAAAGACTTAAAGAATTAAGTTATCACTGAACCCATTGTGTATTGATGATATTACACAGGAAATCACAACATGATTACGGAATATAGAGCAACTGCTCTAGAGCAGACAAAAAAAGTTCTCTAACCTGTTGCTATGTGATGGAACGAAAAATCCAACACATAAAAACACTGCTTTTGTTCATCATAGCATTAAAGTAAGCCATGAATAATTACACCACAGTATTTCCAAAAACATCAAGGCACGCACACCCTCACACATACTAGCTTAAAGTAACACTTTAAAGGATAAATTAAAAGGCAAAGCAAAGAGGAGGCTAACAAAAGACAATGGCACTAACAAAAGTGCTCATACACACTCACACAACATCGGAGGACGAACATTTACTTTAGTCACTAGCAAAATGATGCGCCTGTGAAGAGGAAAAGCAATTGCTACTGCAGTGACCCAACAGCAAAACAGCACGAGGGAAATAGAGAGGGTAGACCAGCTACAGGTTCACTATGTGTACAGATGAGGTGGATGTAGGGAGTTCTCTCAGAATCCAGAGGGTGTCAGGACGTTCATGTCTCTGTGTTTGAGTTTATGAGGTCGGGTCACCTGTCTCTTCCCCTCCATGGTGGGGATCTCCATCTTGGGGGGAGCTTTGAAGTTGGTGGGGTCCTCGGCCAAGCGGGTGGCCTGAGCCTTCATCACTTCCATAGGGGTGGGTTTCTGAGCTCCCTTATAGGACTGCAGGGCAAAGCCGCCTGTGAACACACAGGAATGACTTTGGGTGTGTTTACACAGATTAGAGGGTGAAGTCCGATGAACTTCCAACATCTGAAGCACTGCATGTGTAAAAAGCTGACTGCAGAGCTCTACACATTTTTATACAGTGGTTAGTTCTGGTCCTTGAACTTGATTGGTCAAGCAGTGTTAATATAGAGTTAGTCTCAGTCTGCAGTGGTTAGTTCAAATTAGAGTCTTCTCAGGTCCTAAGATCTGTACCTGACCCGAATCGGCTCGTATCGTGTTCTTACTCGAACACAACATGCATAAATTCATTTTTTAAAAAGAAAAACCAGACTCGAGAAAGACCTGATAAGTCTGACCTGACTGCATGTAGCCTATTTTTCGAACCTGACTGGACCAGAACGTAAATGGCATTGACGTGTGCACAGCCTGCAGCCCTGCTGTCAGTCAGGAAAAATCCCGGAGTCCTGCTGACTGATTGGCTGCTGCTCCATTAGGCTACTTTGATTCATTTATTTAGTTTTATACTCTATATTATTGCCTGCCCGATGGATACAAGTTATTTCTGAGTTTGGCTTTCAATTGTGACCGGTGGATAGGAAAAATAAACATGATAGCTTGATAAAAATTAAATAATAGATTCACTGTGAAAGTATTTACCTCATCTCCAGCAAACAAGTGTAGTGAAGTGAGTGGGTTTTCCTGATGGATCTCATTGCTATAAGATTGATTTCTGTGTGCGAGGTTACAAATGTTTGTTCCTTTTCTATGTGCGTTTCACAAAAATGTACTTTAGACAAATGCACAAGCACACACTGAAGTGCTGAAATGTCAATCACTCATCACCGTATAACCTCATTACATCATATAACATTGTTTAAATAACACCATGTTATTTACCTAACCGTAAGATATTATTCGGGTCTTCTCGGGTAAATTACCAAGACCCAAGGCCACTAATAACGTACCCAACCCGTGTCTGAGGCACTCGTTGAATTTTTGAACCCCAACCCACTCAGGTCTCGGGTCAGACCTTGGGTTTTCAGATCCATAGAGACCTCTAGTACATATAGATGAAAGGACTTAGATAAAACATAAGAAGCTGGCTGGTCTAAATGATGTAAAATGGCACAAAAATGATGTGATATACACTACTGTTCAAAAGTTTGGGGTCCGTAAGATTTTTTTTTTTTTAGGGATGCACAGAATGTTTGGCAACCAAAATTATTTGGACAAAAAAAGCAAAAACGAAGCACTTTCGGTGTTTGGCCGAATAAGTGCAAATACTGAATACATTTTACTGAACGCGATCAAATAGCAACCAGCCTAGAGTGAGGGGCACGCAACATGTTGGCAGTGTGGAGGTGTTTTAAGTGTCAGAGAAAGTCTAAAGAGAGAGAGAGCGCACTTCTGTTGCATGCTCTTGATTTATTGATCATTCACTCAGCACATGTGTCATTTGTATTAAAACTAAATGGTATGTACAAGTAAAAACATGAACTGTTACATGATTTACGTATAACGAGTGGTTCTCTACATTAGACGGTACAGTAATCACATGACGTTTTTAATAAGTTTTCTGTGAGCAAACATCCGAAACGCGTGCCCATAAAGCCGCCTCTCAGACTGAGTGCAAATAGCATATTAAATCATGTTCTCTTTTATGTCTTCTTGCGCTTGAACGACAAATAAATTCACACAAAATTAAGTCAAAATGACCGTACAGACAAGTATCCTTGTAAAACATTGTCAGTTATGTCTTAAAGGTGCCCTAGAATTGACATTTTACAAGATGTAATAAGTCTAAGGTGTCCCCAGAATGTGTCTATGAAGTTTCAGCTCAAAATACCCCATAGATTTTTTATTACACCATGTTTTAACTGCCTATTTTGGGGTGGAATTAAAAATGCTCTGATTTGGAAGAGTTATTATTGATCCATCTGCCATTTTCGCTATTGTCATTGCTTGTATGCTTCACAATACCTGCAGAACTTCTGATGATTCGGCTGTGCAGCTCCACGACATTAATACTGCCTTGAACATGGGCTGGTATATGCAAAAGTTGGGGGCGTACATATTAATGACCCCGACTGTTGCGTCACAGTCGGTGTTATGTTGAGATTCGCCTGTTTTTCCATGGTGTTTTTCACACACAAGATTTACATATGAAGGAGGAAACAATGGTGTTTGAGGCTATGTCATTTCCATGTACAGAACTCTTATTCAACTAGGCCAAGGTAAATTAAATTTTCAATTCTAGGGCACCTTTAAGTGAACGTAGACAGTTGAGAAAGAAAACGCGTGTGTAACAGTACTTTAGATACGTGCAGCTCTTAAAAGTGACAGCAGCTTAATAAACCTACTGCTGTCTTCGTCCTCAATGGTAATCTAACAACAAAAGAGAGAAAATCACTCACTGCTCTTGACTAGTTAAACTAAATAATATTTAAAGCAGGGCTTAAGATATTAAAGCTATTAAATTAAAGATAAAATATGATAGAGCAATAATATGAACAGTGAAAGTAACAGTAGCCCATACAATACATTTTAACAGGCATAATTAGGAAAATAACAGAAGGAAATATCTATTAGCTAAGCCAACTAATTTGATTCATATTCTTTTGGTTTCTCTGCCCATTTTTTTTAAAATTAAAAATGCAATGAAAATACAGGTATTGGTACTCAGTATCTAGTACTAAAAATAAAAGTATTGTGGATAAAGTGGTATCGGTGCATCCCTACTTTAAATTATGAGTATATTGTAGATAAACTAACATGGTTGGGAGCAATGTGCTGGATTGACAAAAACCACCAAAATCTACTATTATTTTTCCCCTTGTGATGTAGGAATGATAAAATGGGAATATCTGATCAACTCATGCTGCTAGAATGGATTATTTGAATGCAAGTGGGGTCATTAGGATAATTTTGATGTTTAAAGAGTATACAGAAAGGATTTTCTACATGTAAAGTGCATCGTGTGGTTTACCTGTTGCGGCTGGATCTGTACCTGGGTCAGTGGTGGACTTGCTGACTTGAGGCCTAGGTCCATATGCACCCCAGCGCTCTACAGGTCCATCACCTGAAGCCAGATCTACACTGGAGCTGGAGCTTGTGCTCATCTCAGAGCCTGTGAGAGAAGCGGTGGAGCCCTGACTAGTGAACCAGCCCCTGCCAAACACACACACACAAAATTAGCACCCACAAAATGATTAATGCAAAACAAAGGGTGTGAAGCTTCTGACTCGCTCAGCACCTGCGTCTCTGCTTGGGTGAGGATTGAGGGGTCCCAGAAGGCGTTGACTGACCAGATGATGGCTGTTTCTCTTCTTTGGCATCCACGCTCTGCATTTGAAGCTTCTACAACATCCAATACAAACAATTTATGCTTTACAAAAAAAAAAGAAAAAAAAAAAGAAAAAAAAACTGTTTTGGAGATGTCAGACCAAAATCTATCCTTTGACATTAGGAGTTGATGTTAGAAGGACCTCTGCCTACATGCATTGACTCTGCCAGACGATGGTATCGGGTCTCCTCTGCATTCAGGCCTTTGTGTGGAGTGTATCCTGTGTCAGTCAGTCCTGCCTGCTTCTCAAACTTGTGCATGCTCTCCTGGGTCTGCTCTGTAACGCAACACAACAGGTCCAATTAAGACCACTATTTTTTTTTTTTTTACTAAACAGAAGTTAAAGGGTTAGTTCACCCAAAAATAAAATTCTGTCATTAATTACTCACCCTCATGTTGTTCCAAAACTGTAATATGTAATGTAATGAACTTGCGTTCATCTTCAGAACACAAATTAAGATATTTTGGGAAAAAAAAAAAAAAAAAAAAAAATTGGAGAGCTTTCTGTCTCTCTATTGTCAGCTACGCAACTACCACTTTAATGCTTAAATTTAAAAAATTTGTAAAACTAATCCTTACGAGTTTGGAACAACATGAGGATGAGTAAATGATGACAGAATTTTTATTTTTGGGTGAACTAACCCTTTAACACAGAAATATGATGCATGAGGCAGTCATAATAACATTCTTACTGATTATGAGGGAGTTCATGACAGACGAAGCCTTGGCTTTCACCACAGGGACTGGATGTCTAGTGGATTCAAAGGTAGCACTTTGTTTTACCCCTCCTTCTGACTCATCCTCCTAAATATATACAGGAGATATCAGAAGAATTCATATATATATATATTCATATATATATATATATATATATATATATATATATATATATATATATATATATAAAAAATTGTACACAAATATTTTGTACAATTGTACACATTAAATGTTTCTTGAGCAGCAGATCAGCATATTATAATTATTTCTGAAGGATCATGTGACACTGAAGACTGGAGTAATGATGCTGAAAATTCAGCTTTGCATCACAGGAATAAATTACTTTGTGAAATATATTTCACAATATTACTGTTTTTACTGTATTTTTAATTAAATAAATGTAGCCTTGGTGAACAGACGAAACTTCTTTTAAAAACATTAAAAATCTTAGTGGTTCCAAACTTTTGGACTGTATATGTATATATGTATATATATATATATATATATATAAAAAAAATAATGTGTGTGTGTGTGTGCATTTTATTTGGTTATTGATCCATATTTTAATTGTAATGTCTGAAAACAATTTTAACATCTTTATGCATAGCCCATATTTTAATGATTTATGTTGAATATGCACTTGAATAGGCACCGTTATCTGGACAATTTGCAAATTAAGCATTTATGTCAGTGACAAATTTACATTAAATGTTTTATATATATATATATATATTTTTTTTTTTTTTATTAAAAGATAACAAAAATAAATTGTAAAAATGAACACTGGAAATTAATATATAATAAAAAAAAAAAAAAAAAAAATTGTGAGAATCACTGACCAACATCAAAACACACAGCAATGATTTTGTATTGAATTGTACTTAATAGTTTCTCAATCAAGGCAGGGCAAGTTAAAACTGAGATATAAATGAATAGACATTGTACAACCAAATGGTTTACTGTGAC
The DNA here is from genome assembly GCF_018812025.1 of Megalobrama amblycephala. Taxonomy (NCBI): domain Eukaryota; kingdom Metazoa; phylum Chordata; class Actinopteri; order Cypriniformes; family Xenocyprididae; genus Megalobrama; species Megalobrama amblycephala. Next base: position 18,335,959 of record NC_063061.1, read on the forward strand.
CTTCAATTTGCATGTTCCTGCGGGCAAATCGGTCAAAGAATAAGCAATGCACACAAACCTCAGCAAGTCGTGCAAACTTCCTCTCCGGTATAACAGGTCGCCTCCACAGGTTGTTAATATTAATGTCAGTTGGAGGTGGAGACATTGGCCGCTCAAGATTATCATCATAGCTGAGAGCTCGACGGGTCATCCCGACGGGGATGGACATCCCTCCGAGGAGTCCCTCTGAGGAACCTGGACCTGCTTCCAGGGCTGAGGTAAAAGAGCAAAGCAACAACATCTGAACAAACAGACACTATTTAATAAATTAAAAAGGAGAAACTGCTGTGATATATCTATTAAACTTATTGAAAATGTTGGTTAATGTGTGTTAATATACTTTGACAAACCTTTAAAAAGTTCACTTTATGCACTGTAATGTGTAACATTAACAGGTTTAAATCTCTCCTTTACCTGGAAGGTCTCCAGGTCTGGAAACCATGGCTACTGAATGAAGTGGTTCTGTTAGACCAAAAAGTGAAGACAGCCTGGACAAACCCAATCTAAGGAGACTGGATCAAAACTACAGAGGAAATCAAGAGAAAGAAACAAGTTACATATTAACCAAGCATTATTTGATTTTAAGGCCAAAGAACCATCCAACAGACTTAGATTAATCATTAAAGAGACACAGTTCTGCAATACTCTGGTACGGTGTTCAATTGAGCCTCTGCATCACTGTAAAGTGACCAACACAACAACATCACTGATGAATGAGTGGCTGAAATTCCAAGACCCCTGATATTATATTAATACAATTTATTACATTACATTTATTTTTATCATTGTATATAATTGAATAGCATACAATTATGTATGTAATTTATACAAGTTCTATTGTGCAGCACTTTATTTGACAAAAATAAAAATGCAATGTTTTGTTGTAAATGAAATATTATATTTTAAAACTTATTAAATTTTTAAAGTTTTATGAATTCATTTCAAACAAACAAACAAACAAGTAATGATTACATTCATTCTCAACATCTGGCAAACATGTGGAATGCAATACTTTGCCCATTAATGTTATGATATTTGACATGATATTTGACAATGACATGATATTTTTGTGTCCAAGTGCATTATTTCCTTTTAAAATAATTTGATAAATTTGTGACATATATCGCTTTATTCTATAAAACTTATTTAGTTTGAATTAATTCTTAGTACTTTTAAACAATACACTTTACAATAAGGTTCATTAGTTAAACATTAGTTCATGTATTAACTAACATGAACTAACCATGAGCAATACATCTGTTACTGTATTTACTAATCTTCGTTAATGTTAGTTAATGAAAATACAGTTGTTCATTGTTTGTTCATGTTAGTTCACAGTGCATTAACTAATGTTAACAAGATTTTAATAATGTGTTGAAATTAACATCAACAAAGATTAATAAATTCTGTATAAGTGCAGTTCATCATTAGTTAATGTTAACTAATATAGTTAATTAATGTTATGAACCTTATAGTAAAGTGCAACCATTTTGTTTTATCCCAAACCTACAAAATGTCAGGTGGTGCAACTGTACGAACAAATGAACAGATGAGAAAACTATTTAAAAAGGTGCTTTAAAAATATATATATATAATGGGATAATTTTAGGTTTGAAACCTTTCAAATAAACAAATGTTATAAATATCAATAGTTTTAAAGCTGTTGAGATAATTGAAAAACTTTTGTCAAGCAATTTGTATATTGTCAAATGTCAGGGTAGCACAACTGCAAACATGGCTCTTTTATTACGAATTGACACGGTAATAACAGTAATCATACTAGTTTTGAAAATATTTTGTTTTTTAAAAGCTTGTTTGAAGCTGTAATTAGCAAGGACCCATGAACTGAATTCTGGGGAAAAAAAATGTATATAGACTAATATGCGGGGGGGGGGGGGGGGGGGCATATCGCTTAACTCTATTCACACAATTTCCAAAATATTTGCATGTGGTGTCCACTATTTAACAGGGGCATTTCCTCCGAGGAGGAAAGGGAGGCAGTGCCTCCTCAAAAAAGAAAATAATCGATATTACAAAAATAAGACAACACAAATGTTACAAAATTTGACATTAAAAAGTGTAAAAGTCACTCTTTTTTTTAAAGAAACACTGACAAACAGCGACACCTGCAGGTAAAGTTACAGAGGGGAGTCTGTGCCTCCCTTCAGCTCATAGAGACAAAGCAGAGCCCCCAAAGTTTGCGGTGGGTTCAGTGGGGGGTAATTGAGAATGAATGGGGGAAAGTCATGTTCTCGTCGAATCGGCCTGAATTAAGACAGTGATGGCATTAATGGGAAGACTAATTAAAAATTAAGTAAACAACTGTCACTTAGATATCACCGCTTTGTGTCATGTCAAAATCAAACTCGAAATGGCCTGAAAAAATTATGACTCAGGGTTTTTTTAATGAGCAATCAGCGTGGTGAAATTAAAGGTACATCTTCATGTCTGTGACCACTGACCAGTGTGTACAAGCTTGATGACTGCTGAAAATAAATTGACTATTAAAAAGAAAAGCTGAATATTAGTTAATAATAATATAATATATATTTTTTAAATTGTTACTGCCTTTAGTTATTATTTGGGGATAATGTAAAAATGAGTAAAAACACTAATTCGATTAAATGTATATTTGGTTTTAATAAATAGAACATTACATAGTGTAAAAATAACAAAATATAATGGTATTTGGTCTCTCTTTTTACATAATGTTAACTTAAAATTGTGTAAGGGGGACATAAATGAGGACTTTGCATCCTCAATTTAAAACACCACTGCTATTTAACCATATGTTAACTCTTACCATGCCCAAGATAATGATACCTTATTTAAGACACTATTTATATCTTCCTTACCATGACTTTTTCAATGACAACGCCTTTGCATAAAGCTATCTGCTAAATGAATAAATGTAGCTCATGTGGAGGAGGTACTATGAATATAAATATGCCTTTAATTAAGCATTATAAACATCAAACTTCTTAAAAACAAACGTCTTTTCTAGCTGAGTGCATATACACATATGTTTTGATATCAAAAGCATTTTTTTTTTCATATCTGCACACGCGTGTTTTATTATATTAAATGAAATGTGGCGATGATCTCTTACCAGCGAAGGGCGGCTGAAGCACCACTGCTAGAGCACAGGTTGATCTTGCTGACAAGCTGCAGTTTGCTCAATCAGCATTGTGGGACACCAGGACAAGCACAGCCAGTATAAGGCAGAAAAAGCTGGAGAAGAACCAAGAATGTCTTAAAAACATGAGGAACGTATGACTAACCAAGATAAACCTTGTCTGAAAAGATACCACATGTGATCTGAACGCGGTCTATAATACTGTTATTTAAGTGATAGTGCAACACTGAGCAGCAGTGTCGTGAGAATCAGTGCATGATGGGAAGTGGGAATAGGATTACACTGTCCGAATGATGTTATGTAATGATGTTCACTTTCCCAGAACTGATATCCGCTACGTCAATAGCCAACGCACTAGCGTTAAACACAACAACCCGCTTTTGTTATTAAATGTTATTTCGATTAATTTTGAAAGTAGAAAGGGAACAATACCTGAAACAATGAATAACACCTAGCATTTTAACAAATACGACAATATTTGTTGAATGGTATGTAAATGAGAGGACTAGCTGTTCAATCCAGTTTCGGCGACCTGAAACCGGTTTGAGGGATGCGCTCGCGCTGGCGAGCTAAAGAGCGCGGAAATCAGTTGTTTTTACCTGCTGAAGTGTTCCCGCGCCTCCTCTACAGCAGCTAACAGTCCAGCCGAGGTACTGAGGACACTTTTAACCGAATGGTTAAATTACACATCACATATGTTTGACAAGAGTTGGCCTTTGTATCTGCCATAACTTCCCCTTCCTTTAGGTCTCTGACAATAACCAACCACCAGACAGCACAACTGGAGCTGCAGTCCCCAAATCTCGCGATACTTTGGTTTGTTATTACCACAGCAACTGCTGCAGTACTTCAACTAGCCGTACGGGGCAGTAAAAGACCTAAATACATAGATACTATGCCAGATAATTCACCCAAACATAAATATGAGTTATTAACATTTACTTACCTTCATGACGTAGTAAGGTAGTATTGTACTTTTTCGGCATTACATGACTTTTTCTACAATACAATACAATACAATACAATACAATACAATACAATACAATACAATACAATACAATACCTTCAACAGTAAGCTGCATGAAGAGACAAACACTGAACTCTGTTTTTGCTTTTAATGAATTAGAAGATTGTTACTCTATATGAAGACTTCAGATGCAAAATCCTCGAAGTGCCGTCTGAAATTTTCTTCTAAAACAAGCATTTTTATCAAGCTCGTATGTTTAGGTTCAGTAATTTCACTTAAATTGCAATTAGTAGGTCATTTTCATTGCCATTAAAGTGAAATAACTGAACATAAACATATGAGCTTGATAAAAATGCTCATTTTAGAAGAAAATTTCAGATTGCATCTGAAGTCTTCATATGAGCATATCATCACCAAAATTCAGTAATGGCACCAAACTAGACAAATTGTGTGTGATTCTTCAGTGATTAGTTAATAAGAAGCTTTCCTTTCCATTGGCATCTGGCTTCACGCGCAGCCTCTGGAATTACAGAGCCTCATGCACTCACATAAGGACCCTCAAGGAACCACGTGAAGCCACAAGTAAGTACTAGGTCCCCCGACAGGGCTGTGGTGAGTAGTGCAGGGGGCCCTATAGCACCTTGAATGGAGGGTGTTGTGTAGTGTGTTTGGTGGGGGGTGTGACACAGTGATTAACACAAGGGGGATGGGATGGTTATTCTCTATAATCAAATGAGCTTGAAAGGTTTATAGCACCCTACCAGACTCTGGACCCCATTTAGATTTGTAGTTTTAGTTTTAGCACCTGCTATAAACCTAAGTAAAATAAATAAATAAATAACAACACATTAAAAATGACAAAGAACACGCATTTCTTAAAATTATGCCATAACATAATAAAACAGTTCAGAAATTTACAAAGAACATTAATAATTACAAATATATTTAATGGCATAATAAAATAACAGAACTAATATGGAATGATCCTTGTGTTGTTGCCTTCTCTCTTATCTGAGTGAGCTTCGCAGTACATTTAGGGGATTTTTCCTCTTCTACAGCTCCTATACACTATGGGGTTCCTCAGTGGTCCGTTCTATCACCATTGCTGTTCGCTCTTTATATGCTTCCTCTGGGCTCAATTTTTTCAGAAATGCATTGCTAAGCTGATGATACCCAGTTTTATTTACCTATAAACTTAAAAAGAAATGTAACTGGTAATTTGGACTGCTTTGAGGAAATTAAAACCTTGATGGCTAGTAACTTTTTTTGCATCTTAATAAATCCAAAACCAAAATGCTGATCCTAGGCTCTGCTTACCCTGTTGCAAAATGCTGGTGAGGTATGTTTTGAAGCAGGGTGGCTGATTTATGCTGGTCCTTAGTTGGCCATGAGCTGGTTTAAGCTGGTCCTGAGCTGGAGCTAGTTGCTTAGGACCAGCACTTGACCAGCTTAAACCAGCTCGTGACCAACTAAGGACCAGCTTAAACCAGCTCAAACCAGCTCCCATGTGTCAAAACATACCTAACCAGCATATGCTGTTTTTTTTTTGTTTTTTTTTTCAACAGGGTAGCTCTGCCTCAGTTTTTTTTATTTTAAGCTCAGTTAAAGGTGCCCTAGAATTAAATATTGAATTTATATTGGTATAGTTGAATAACAAGAGTTCAGTACATGGACAAGACATACACTGAGTTTCAAACTCCATTGTTTCGTCCTTCTTATATAAATCTCATTTGTTTAAAAGACCTCCGAAGAACAGGCGAATCTCAACATAACACCGACTGTTATGTAACAGTCGGGATCATTAATATGTACGCCCCCAATATTTGCATATGCCAGCCCATGATCGAGGCATTACACAAGGGCAAAACGTCTGGATGTGCACAGCTGAATCATCAGACTAGATAAGCAAGCATGAACAATAGCGAAAAATGGCAGATGGAGCAATAATAACTGACATGATCCATGATAACATGATATTTTTAGTGATATTTGTGAATTGTCTTTCTAAATGTTTCGTTAGCATGTTGCTAATGTACTGTTAAATGTGGTTAAAGTTACCATCGTTTCTTACTGTATTCACGGAGACAAGAGCCGTCGCTATTTTCATTTTTAAACACTTGCAGTCTGTATAATGCATAAACACAACTTCATTCTTTATAAATCTCTCAAACAGTTTGTAATGTTAGCTTTAGCCACGCAGCACAGCCTCAAACTCATTCAGAATCAAATGTAATACATCCAAATAAATAATATACTCACATGATCCGATCCATGCACGCAGCATGCATGACGAACATCTTGAAAAGATCCATTTTGAGGGTTATATTAGCTGTGTAAACTGTGTTTATGCTGTTTAAGGCAAGCGCGAGCTTGCACCTTTAAAGTGTTGTTAACCCAAAAATGAAAATTCTGTCATTAATTACTCACCCTCATGCCGTCCCAAACCCACAGGACCTTCAAATGAAGAACACAAATGAAGATGTTTTTGATGAAATCTGAGAGCTTTCTGTCCCTCCATTGGGAGCATGGCAACTCACACATTCAAGGTTCAGAAAGGTAGTAAAGACATCATTAAAGTAATCCATGTGACTCCAGTGATTTAACCTCAATTTTATAAAGTGACGCGAGTGCTTTGTTTGCACAAAAAACATAATTTGCCACTTTATTTATGAAAATATTGACCTGCAATCCAGTAGGGGGAGCACCACAATGCAAGCGTGTTGTGTTGACTCAAGACAAGAAGTTGTTCCGTGAGCAGGCTTTGGATAATGTTATTTTGTAAATATAAAAGTAAATTCTGTTTTTTTTTTCCCCCAAACAAAGCACTCATGTCCCTTCATAGAATTGAGGTCTTACAGGTGTGGAACGACATGAGGGTGAGTAATTAATGACAAAATGTTCATTTTTGGGTGAACTAACCCTTTATGATCCCTATTATAAGGGAAGCATCACAGGAGATTCTGGAGAAAATAATTGTACTTTAATTGTATTCTGTATTGCAGTACTACCGCAGATGTATTGCATTATTATTTTGGTACTATACTTCAGCTCATGTTCCTTATTAGTGGGTGAACAATCCAACTACTTCAACTGTATTGCAGTAATACTGCAGTGAATTGCAACTTTATTTTAGTAATACTTCAGCTGTACTGCAGATGTATTGCAGTTTTATTTTACTAGTACTTTAGATGTATTGCAGTAATACTGCAGTTGTACTCCAGTAAAACTTCAGACATCTTATAGGCTATACTGCAATATTGCATTTTTTTTGTGTCCAAAAAACAGCATTTTTCTATATGTAACACTGTAAAACTGTAGTATTACTTCTAAAAAACCAGCAGTAATCTTTTGTAAGGTCCCATGTAAAAAACCTTAGTGTCTTGTTCAACACCTTATTATTTTAAAAAGCAAATCAATGTAGACCTTAGGGGGAGCTTTTTTCATCTTAGGGCTATCACTTTCTTATCCAGGAAGAACTTGGAAAGCCTTATTACATCAAGGCTTGACTACTGCAATACATTTTTTGTCGGTCTACGTCTACGTTAATCATCTCTTGGCCGGTTACAGCTGGTGCAAAATGCTGTTGCTAGAATCCTAACAGGGACAAAAAAGACGGAGCACATTACCCTGGTCCTTGCCTCCTTTAATTGAAGTTTTACTGATTTTAAGATTCTGTTGTTTGTATAAGGCTTTTTCTGGGCTAGGATGGGTTCATCTTCTGTTAGTCCTGTTCTAAATACAAATCTTAGGGAAATTGAGCTTTTGCGGTTATAGCCCCAAGCCCCAAGTCTCATGTTACACGTTAGGTCATCTGTTCCTTTACTATAACTCTTGAATTTTATAATTGATTGATGTTGTGTGGATTTGTTGGTTTATTGAATCTGTGCAGCTGTAATGGATTCCTGAGTTGTGGTTTGTTTTGTCATGTGTTATCTTGCTATATTTTTGTTTTGTATTGGTTTTGCACATATTTTAGGACTGTTTCCTGGGTTTGTATTTGTTTCTATGGTTTCTTTTTTTATTTGATTATCATGTGCACCTGTTGTTCATTTAATTGATTAGTTTGCCTGGCTATTTAAGTCCCGTGTTTCCTTCAGTGCACTCTCTGTTCTGATTTAACCGTTGTTATGTTCCAGTATCTTAAGTGTTTTATTTTGAGTTTTTGGTTAATAAAATAAATACTGCTGCATTTAGATCCATTTTATCACCTTTATTGCAACCAAAGCTGGCAGCACTTTGGAACAATGTGTTTTGTATTTAAATGTGCTTTAAAAATAAATTTTTAATTTATTGCACTGGTAAGGACAGATTTGCCGCAGCATTGTCATACTATTAAAAGAAGCAGCTCACTGTTGTGTTTTAGCAGTTTACAATAAGTTAGTTAAAAATACTAATAAAAATAATTAGCATTAAACACAATAGTAATGAGTGGTCACATTATAGGCTGCTAAACCATAATGCTCATTGGCTTTTTCTGTTGATCAATAAAATTGATTTAAATGTATTGATATAAATAATAGGTTATAAAAGTCATCAGTTTAACAGGTTTTGTCTGATCAATATTATAACTAATGGAATAGACTACTAATTGTCTGAGAAGACTCAGTGTAATTTTTAATCTAGCTGATGGAAGAGAGAAAAAAACCCACAAAATTCATACATAAAACACAGACATTTTATTAATTTAAAAAAGTGGAAAAAAAAGTACAAGGTTGCTGAAAATTTACAAACAACAGATTTTCTTTTCTCATATAGTGTAATATACAGTTTCTCTCAAATCATTACATCCATAATAATAATTTAAAGAAATTTCTTATGCATGAATACAAAATAATTTACAAATTCACATGCAACCGTACTAGTTAATCTTTTAACAGTAAGACAATCTCAAAGTACTGAAACACCAAATTAATGGAGAGGAAACAAGATTTTCTGGGTGTGTACAACAGTCTAACAAGATAATAGTGCAGTTCTACGTTGGCCTTTTGCCATACATCTGAATATCAAAATGATGTGGTTAGATTTTTTCATTTTATGGTCTGTTGTTGAACGAAGGTGATTCCTTGTCAAGGACATTTAATCATTTATCCTCTAACCAGACTACCCAGTTCACTCTACAGCTCCATTTTTAAACTGCAAAACAAGGGCCTGAAAACAAACATAATGGCTGTTTTCAACATGATCTTATGTTATTTTGCCTTTGTTGTAAGAAGATGGAATTATCAGCTTGTTGTGTAAATACCAATATATTAAAGTGAACTAAGAAGCTTTTGAGACATTGTATAGTAATAATAGTTGGACATAATACCTCTTAGAAAGGCACCCTAAACCAAGTCAGATCTTTTGCTGAAACTTTTTCCCAAAAATTTTGGATATGCCATCAAATGATCAATAATTTTTCAAGGAAGCATGGCATATTCATTCTGCATAACAGTAGCTGCCTAATATGCAAATTTGCTAAACCCCTGGTGTTCAGAAAAGTCCCAGCCAAATATTGTTCTGGACACAGTGAGATTCCTATCTGTGAATATTATGCATTGCTGTACCTTTTATCCTTTAAACTACATTGTGTTGCTTATATTAGAACTGCATTTGGGATGATACATTTTAAGTCTTTAAATCTCACTAAACAATTTTAAAGGCATCCAACAATCATTGCATTTATTGATCACGACTGGACATTACTGGACTGACTCAGTCTTATCATTGACATTCATGGTAACTCTACACTATGGTGTGGTATCGACATGGCACCATCTATAGGGTTACGGGTTTAAAATACACCAAAAATGTATATGCATATAAACCTGAAGTGCAAAGTCATAATTCCAAAATAATCCACGTTACTCTACGTGATGTTTAGCCTCACGGAAAGAGATTTTAGCAGAAGCAGATTACTTCTCGGCAATGGCGGGCAGCATGCACGCACGAATGCGGGCTTCCTTCCACGCGCTGCGGCATTCTGCGATCCAGTGGGACACTATGGTCTGTTTGTCCATGCAGCGACTGCTCTTTCCCCTCCAACCAGCAGGGGCGCAGTCGAGCTTGTTGGGAATGCCACTGCGTGCAGCCAGGCCACCGTCGTCCAGCTTCTTCCTGCTGAGCGGCGACCGCTGTAGGACTGTCGCTGCAGTGACTGTCTCAGCCAGGCAAAGCTCAGGGCAGCTGCTCTTGCGCTGGGCTTCAGGTGCCGAGGAACAGCGCGGGAAGGTGTCGCTGCGTGGCCGGCGTGGAGGAATACTCCCCCTTCTGGTGGAGAGAGCTAGAGCACCTCTGTGGCTGTAGAGGTACTCAAGCGGATCTGCAGGGCTGGGGACGTCACCTCCGCATTCGTTGTCCGCCTCTGGGGCGGCTTGGGCCTGCAGGGGTTCTGATGGAGCAGATCTGGTGGTCTCTTTCTCTTTATGGGCTTGTTCATCTGTCTGGTCATTGCTTGTGGAGGCGTGGGGCTGCGGAGGCTGCAGATGCTGGCGCAGGCGGTGCAGTCGTAGGCAGGGCTTTGGGGAATCCAAAGGGCCGATGGAGAGGATGTCACAGTCGGGCTCATGCAGAGGGAAGGTAGGCCGGGCCAGATGGCAGATGGAGAGGAAGTAGTCCTGTGTGGTGGTGTGTTGGCTGTTGGTCTGGTTCAGGTCCTGCACCAGCTCCTCATAGCCCTCCCTGATGGTGGGGAGGCCCCGTTTTGCCAGTAATCTGGACCTGGGACGCATGACTGTAAAAGCAGAAATAGTGCGTCATTAAATAGATATGTAAATGATAGGAAAGAAAAATGACACATAGTATTTTATGATAAAATTTTACAATAAGGTCCAATTAGATGCTTTTATTGGATCTTATTGTTTTAAGCGAGACATTTGCTACAGTATTTATTAAACCTTTTTTAATAAAAATATTACTGTTCATTGTTAGCTCAGGTCCATTAAATAATATTGACAGATACAACTTTTGAATTTAATGTGTTAGTAAGTGTTAAAATTATTATTAACTAACTTATTGTTCATGTTAACTAATGTAACTAACTAATGTTAACTATTTGATGTAAAGTGTTACCAATTAGGCTACTTTAAAGGATTAGTTCACTTCAGAATTAAAATTTCCTGATAATTTACTCAACCCCATGTCATCCAAGATGTTTATGTCTTTCTTTCTTCAGTCGAAAAAAAATAAGGTTTTTGAGGAAAACATTCCAGGGTTTTTCTCCATATAGTGGACTTCAACAGTTAACACCGGGTTGAAGGTCCAAATTGCAGTTTCAGTGCAGCTTCAAAGGGCTCTATATGATCCCATCCGAGGAATAAGGGTCTTGTCTAGCGAAACAGTTGGTCATTTTCTAAAAAAAAATACAATTTATATACTTTTTAACCACAAATGCTCATCTTGCACTGCTCTGCGATGCGCCACGCATTACGTCATCAAGTTGGAAAGGTCACACGTGACGTAGGCGAAAGTACCGATCCAATGTCTACAAAGCGAACGTTAACAGATTAAGTCAAATGGCCTTTACAACGATGTCAGATGATTTTGAAGTTGGAGGAGAAAATGAGATGGAGTTTTCCAACCTACTGCGGTACTTCCGCCTATGTCACGTGTTACCTTTCCAACGTGATTACGTAATGTGTTGCACATCGCAGAGCAAGACGAGCATTTGTGGTTAAAGTATATAAATTTGTTTAGAAAATAGCCAATCGTTTCGCTAGAAAAGACCCTTATTCCTCGGCTGGGATCATGTGGAGCCCTTTGAAGCTGAACTGAAACTGCAATTTGGACCTTCAACCTGTTGGAATTTGGACCTCGTACCCCGGTGAAGTTCATATATGGAGAGAAATCCTGGAATGTTTTCCTCAAAAACCTTAATTTCTTTTCGATCGAAGAAAGAAAGACATAAACATCTTGAATGACTTTCATATCTCAGTTGTTTCGACATAAGCAATGAGATTACATGGAGAACAAATGGAGATTTTGAGCTTAAAGGTGTGGTCATTAGCAAAATCCGTAGGCAAAAACAGTCTATTCACACAGTTCACACAGAAGTCACTTTCAACCAAGCAGCTTTCTGTTGGTAAACGTGGCAAATCCACATGACCAGCTTAAACCCGTTGCAAAATCTGTTCTCTGATCGCATTGATTCCAATATAAATGACCCAATTTTGCCTGTGAAAGTTGCTAAATGATAAATGTGACCTCTAAATCTCTTGGTTGAAAACATTAAGGTTTGTTATGTTGTACATGAAGTATTATTCTTCAATCAAATCAGCTGTGGACTCAGTAGGCAGCATAGGGCGGCAATGTTCAGCAAAGAGCGCTGCCCCCACACATCATGTCACAGGCATGCCATTTCTCATCTCAAACTGTTCCAGTGAAATCACAAAATAAAATGCAACCAAATACACAGCCGTTACTGATATACATCTGCTGACAAACAGAACTGATGTGATTCACTAGAATACATTTAAAAATATGAAATATTTTAATATGTTTTTATAAGTATTATGTAATTCTATATACAATATAATTATTTAAATAACTATAAACCCATTTGTATATGAAATGCTCAAGACAGGAATCACTCATGTAATGTTAACTGAAATGATCCTAATCAAATTCAAATTATCTGGTCTATGATATCCACATTATTATTATTCTCCTCTTACTGTTTTTGTTTCTCTAAAGGCATTTTAGACAATTTCAGACAAAGTCGATTCAAGAAACAACTGAAACATCTGAATAATACAATTTTCTCAAGGGAACCATAACAACATATATTTACAATTCGCAGCATATCATTTGGTTTAAAATAAGGTTACATTAAGGCATTAACTAATAATAAGCAATACATTTGTTACGGTATATATTAATCTTTTTTTAGTTAATAAAAGTACATTGTTAAATCAGGCCATTAAATAGTACTAGCAGATACAACCTTTAATTTTAATAATGTATTAGTAAATGTTGAAATTTAACATCAAGATAAAGATAAAGATGAATATTTTTCATTGTTAGTTCATAACTAGTATGTAGTTAACCAATGTCAACAAATTACACATTATTGTTTAATGTTACCAATCAATCTTACAGACATATCAGATTCACCAGCATAAACACATACTCTCACTCACAGACCTCTTGTTGACTTTGACACTAATAACCCACATTATTTCTGTATTCATATATGAATTAAACAGCATCATTTCAGAAGTTATTACCTGCTCAATCCTTCCTTAATGATGCTCTGTACAGTAAATGCCAGAAATCAATGTATATAATGGAAGGGATTGGTTACAGGAATATGTGCAAGCCCAGTCTCCATGGCAACGCCTCTTCCCATCACATCCCAGGCTGTGCTCAGATTTCATAGCAATTGGAGAGCACACACATAAACACATACACACACACACACACACACAAACACTGTGAAGCAGCTCCTCCCCACCCCCTTCTGCCCCATGCCCAAATCATCTGAACACCCCTCTTTATTGTGGCAGACCAATGTAAACAACCCAGCACCAATTCCCACCCATCCCTATTTTCAACTAATTTTTGTTGCCTAAACACGCTTGGATTTTCCCAGCTCTCAAATTCATGAAGGAAAAAAAGAACTGCAATATACTCCAAGATCAAAGCAGATCTGTCTTACACAGCCCATTAGGAGGGACATCTGACGTGGGTCGCCGTTTCTGACAACAATTGACGAAATTCAAAGAATCTCTGGCCCTAATCCTCATGAATCAAAGTCTAAAATAAAATCGGAATTATGGGATTGAGTTGGTTTGTATTGAGGCCAGCGGTGTGTGCGGCGTCCCACCTGAGAGGGGTTTCTCCGGCTGCCTGGCGTTGCTGTGGATCTCTTCTTCCTCCACTCCTCTCGTCTCGTCTCCTCTTTCCTGTTGCTGCCTTCGCCCTGCTTCAGCTTAGAGGCTCCAACTGCTGGTACACACAAAAAATAATGATTTTCTTCCCTGTCTCCCTCCCTCCCTCTTTCTCTCTTGCCTGTTTGCTTGCTCGCCCTCTCCTGTGCGCCTCACTCTCTCTCCTCCCTTGGTCAGTGCTAAAAATAGCACCTTCATTCCCGTCCCTGTGGCTGTGAAGAATCATTTGCAAATGGATTTTACTGATGGTGGGGAGAAAGAAACAGGAGAGGGGAAGAAGTTCGGAGGACAGTATGAGGAAAAAAAAAGAGAGAAAAATAACCTCCTAAATCATACCCCTAAATGAGTGATAGATAATTAACAGAATGAGATCGACACATTTATTAAAATAACCCTAAAGTTAAAAAGGTTAAATTAATAGTAGTTAAATATAAAGTGTGATTACACATTCCTGATACCAAGTCAGCAGTCTTATCATTCATGATTTAATTTTCCGATATCCTGCATTGCTCTCTCATGGTTGCTTTTTTATGAGGAGGAAATAAGCAAGTCAATTTATCATTAATTTTAGAGATATGCTTCTATTTTTTGACCTTGGTTCACTCAATGGTGCTCTTATCTTGAGTGAAGAGTGTTTGTACAGCTATACATAGCTCCGTCTGCAGGTATATTGAGCCCTCCGTGACCTTTCATCATGTTTACGTTGTTGTCATACATTGAAAGGGCTGTAAACTTGTGAGCGTCAATAATATAACACACAAAACAACTGTATAGGGGTCGGTTCCGCACATATGTATTTAGACTGTAAGTATGCAATGGAAAATGCAAGAAATATACATCTTTCTCAAGTCAAACTGACTTTGTATTTTCCTAGTTAATTTTTCTGCCTATGAACATACACTCTCAGAAAAAAGGTACAAAAGCTATCACTGGAACGTTATCCTTTAAAAAGGTTCTAATATGTACCATTTAGATACTAATATGTACACTTTTGGTACTAATATGTACCTTTGAGGTACTAATATGAACACCTTAGGTACAAAGGTGTACCTTTTAAAAGGGTACCGCCCCAGTGACAGCTTTTGTACCTTTTTTTTCTTGATACACATGATAAATAAACATTTTATTGATGTGCAAAGTCTGTTACCTGTGATGGTAGATTGCTGTTCTGTATATTCCACGTTTGTTCTGTGAACCGTTGCAGTTATCGGATGATACCGTCAACATAAGCTTCATAAGAAGTTGACTGTAAACTGTGTCTTAAAAGTGTTTGTCTGACAAGGAAGGGTGTGAGAAAAAGAGAGAGGGAGTGAAAGGGAGGGACATGTGAGAGGGAGGAGGTTGTTTTGAAGGTGGAGCAGTTTGGAAATAAGCACATATAGACCAGCCCTGTTAAATTCAATATAATCCCTTTCTATTTATCTTACTTCTGGTCAGAGGTCAAATAAGAAGATTTTCAGTCTGCTCTGACCGAATTCACTCCAGTTATTTTAGTATCACTGAGATATTATATTATAGTTTTTCCTTTATTAATATTATGAATATGTTTTATTTTTATATTTTTCCATTTTCATTTTAGCTTTAGTACATTTGTTGTGTGGACTATCTGTCACATGTATGTTCTGTTTTTCCCTTGTGTTTGCCTGAGTTCTAGTTTGTTTCCTAGGTAACTAATCAGTTAATCATTCTGTTCAGGTGTTTTGTATTGTATTGTTAATGATTTCTCCCACAGTGTTTAGAAGTCCTGTGTTCTTTCAGCTCCTGGATGATCTTTTATATTAGTTGTTACTTTTCCTCCAGTGTATCTCTTATATGTTTGTAATATAGCCTATTCTCAGTATTCTTCGTCTTTATGAGCTTTATATAGGGCTGCACGATATATCGCATGAGATTGTCACACGCATTTCGTCAGTAAAGCCGGTTCCCTGATTACCGCTAAATCGGCATCACCTGCTTTCAAATGGAGCGGCATTTAATAGACAGAGCCGTAGATCACTGACAAGCCATGCAATATCGCATTCATTATCGAAGGCGATTCATCTGCGATATGAACATGATATTGCGTGGCTTGTCAGTGATCTACGGCTCTGTCTATTAAATGCCGCTCCATTTGAAAGCAGGTGATGGCGATTTCGCGGTAATCAGGGAACCGGCTTTACTGACGAAATGCGCGTGACAATCTCATGCGATATATCGTGCAGCCCTAGCTTTATACACAGCAAAAACTAGTTAAACTACATGAAAATGAGAAATGTTGTCTTAGCAGTTAGCTGAAATAAAATACGTTTAAACATTTAATTGTATTTTATTTCAGTTAATGCTTATTTTATTTCAATTAACAAACATGTTTTTTTTTTTTATGGTTTTAATTTTAGATAACCCTGACTTAAGGATGAACTGACCAAATGGGCCAGCCAGGTGCACCGATACCTAATTTATTGAAAATGTTAGTTTAATTATATTTAATAATTTAATTAATTATCAAAGATTTGAACATAGAGCTCTATGAACACATGTAATGTCCTCTTAAATACTCCACCCAAAAAAGAAAAAAAAAAACTCTCATTTACTCACCCTCATGCCCAGATGTCTTTGACTTTCTTTCTTCAGATATAGAGATTTCTAGAAAAATAATGGTAAAAATAATCCAAATAATGCAAGTATATGGAACCCCCAAAAGTTGACGCTTCAAAAACAACACTATGAGCCCTATTTTAACAATCTAAGCGTATGGTCTGAAGCGAATGGCGCAAGTGCACTTTTGCTAGTTTAACGATGGGAAAAATGGTCAACACGCCCGGCACGTGGTCTAAAAGGGTTGTCTCTATTCTCTTAATGAGTAATGGGTGCATAACGTTCAATAAACCAATCAGAGTCTCATCTCCCATTCCCTTTAAAAGCCAGTTACGCTCACGCCATGGCAGATTCGCTATTTACATGGCGGAATTCGCAAGCGGAACAACTAATTGCAGTACGGATCTGCTCGTGCGCAAGGTTAAAGCACGTTAAAGCAGTCTATTTTAGTTGCCTCAAAACAGCAACGCGCCAACAATGTTGTTCACCTTGTTTTCAGGGCAGCGTTTCCCAAAAGCATCGTATGCTTAAGTTGATCATAGCTCCATTGCCATCAATCGAGCTACGATCAACTTAGGCTTACGATGCTTTTGGGAAACGCTACCCAGACCAGCATGCCCATGGGCGCACAAATGGACGCAAATGCATTTTCTATTTAGGGCCCTGGTCGGCAAATGCGCAAGGTTAAAGCGCTGGAGCAGACTATCTACGGGAAAAGCCGGGTTCCACCAAAGCATTTTATCTTTATGCACACAATAATAATCTTTTACATTATAATCTTTTTATTTTTAATATTTGGCATGTTTTTGTGCTGCTTTGCATCCCTGTGTGTGTAATAAGCAGAGTGTACGCGCACCTATAGGCGCATATCGCTCTTTAAATAAAAAAAAATATTGCTTAAAAAAACTTTAGACCAGGTTTCAGTTGGTCAATGGTGCAGTTTATTTCAGTTGCCTCAAAATAGCAAGACGCCAACAATGCGCCTGAACACACCTCGTTTTCAGACCAGCATGCCCATGGGCGTACAAATAGGTGCAAATGCATTTGCTATTTAAACAACGTGACACAGGACATGAAAATTAAAACTGCGTCAGGCTGAAACTGGCAAAAAAACACTTGCGTCGCACCTGGCGCCGCATTTTGCCATGTGTATGATAGGGCCCTTAAACAATGAGGCGCAGGATGTGAAAATGATAACTGCGTCGGGCTGAAACTAGCAAAAAGCACTTGCGTTGCACCTGGTGCCGCATTGCGCCAAAGGTATAGGGCCCAAATTGTATATCAGTGGCCTGTTGCACAAAGCCGGTTTCAGTTGCTACCCAGGTAAGTTTGAATTTAACTTGAGCAAACTTTGTTTTTTTGGGGCTCAAGAAGGTGGATTGGTTTTTAGCGGGTTTCATCACCATGGTAACTTACGCTACACGGCTAACCTGCTCTGGAGCAGCAGTGTTTATTCCTGCCTTGAAAATGCGTTTAATTTCATGATATTTTTCATAATGATCTCTTGCATCAACTTAAAAATGCTGCCTTCGGAGGACACATTCCAAGGTAGGAAGGCATCAAGGCATGTCCGAATCCAATGTTAGCTCCTGACATATCTTCATCTGAGTTATTTTTGATGGCATTGTCAGCATAGATGTATCCTTCACTGCCTTTGATATCCCACAATCCTATGCCTTCCATTTGGTGACAGTTTAGCTAGAAATACAAAGATAGCATCTGAAAGTTGCGGTTTCTGGTCAGTTCGTGTGTACGTCTTTGACCGTTTTCGCTCTATTTTGCTGTAGATCATTAAACTGTTACGGTGTCTCAGAAGTCTGTCTGAAATCATGAGGTACCTTCATGCACAAACGCTACCAACAAAGTCATTGCCTGATAAGGCAGCGAGGCAACAAGTCAGCTGCCTAAGTTTTCAGACGCAGCCCTTATTTAGCTGGTTCAGTTTGATCAGGGTTGGAGCTGAATTTTGAAGGAATATAGATCTCCAGAAACAGGATTGACAGGAATTCATACGACCCTGAAGCAAACAGGTATGTGTAAGAAAATACAAAAATGTGAAACTTTTTAAATTATACACCATTGCTTCCAGCCAAATGTCATTAACACGGGTTCAGTGTCAGCACATTGTGAAGTGTAATGTAAGTGTGTTGTAAAATTCATGAAAGAAATGACTTCTTGTCTTCTTGCCTTATATGGACTCACAGAGATAGATTTTCTTAATCTTTGTGTTAATCTAAAGAGAGTAAATGATGAGAGAATTTTCAACTGCTAAACATCCTAAATTGGTCAAACTTGAGCAAACTGATTAGAGCTAAATCAACATACCCATTTAAAAATCACTACTTTCAGTCAAACCTGCATCAAAATGATCTTGAAATTGTTTAAAATAATGATCTGTGAGTTCTTTCAGTGAACGCTCACTACGTCGGAGTGTTCATTTATGAGTACTTCCAAATGTTGTTTAGGCAGATATGGAATGAGAAAAATTGCTAAGAGAATGAGGATTAGGAAAAGATAATTCCAATAATAAGACTGAAAGAGAATAATATTCAGAAAGACTGGGGGACAGAGTCTTCTGTGCTAAGTAGGTCGACCTGAGCCAGATGAGGGAAGAACAAAATGAGAGACAAGAGGGAATACAGAACTATGGAGCTTTATAATAAGGACTGTAATAGCACGGGCAGTGAGTGCTGAAAGACAGAAAACCATGGTAACATGTACGAATCATGCTACAAACTGAACTGTGTTGCCCTCAGTGAACTGCAGTCACATCGAGCTGATATATATATATTCTCATACTCATAGCCATCTTGTACAGTGTCAGCAATGAAGAGATTCACATGTTCCTTTCATTTCCAGCACAGAACTGAGTCATGTATGACTGATCCATCTCCAGGAGACCAAGATCACTTTTAAAATCACCATGAAATCAAAATGGACAATTCTATTTTTATTTTTTTTGGAATATTGCAGTATTTATTATAAATTATTTATCTGTGCACAACATTATTTTTAAAAAAAAATTAATGTGCCCTCATCATTTTTAATCAAAATAACATCTCCCACTTGCAGCATCATCTTTTCTCTGATGAATGGCACGAGGGCTGGACAACCTGTCAATCACTTGACATCACAGCAAACCACAACCATCCAATCAATTCCTGATAGACTGTCACGTAATGCGCAGAGACGAGAAGGTAAGATCCAAGCGCAGCTTTTAATAGGACAATCCAAAATCGTATTCCAGAAACAGGCAAGGGTCAAACTCCACAGAATGGTCCACATTAAACAGAAAACCAGGAATACAAAGTGCACGTAACACAAATTAACAATCCACAAACAAAGGCAGAAACAACTCAGTATAAATAGACAGACACTAATGACAAAACTCAAGACAGCTGGTGCAATGAAGGGATAATGAGTCCAGGAAGTGGTTATGGGAAATGAAGTCCAAAAGTGAAAACAAGAGTCTGGGTTGGAGTGCCCTCTAGTGGCTGATTAGGGCACTCCCACCTTTCTTTTTCACTTTTAAAATACCTTCTTCACTATTTAGAGACATTTATAAATATAATATTTTTGTATGTTGCTTCCCCTGAACGGTGCGAACAATGCGTCACTATTAAACACTACTGTGTGTTTGAACAGCCAAATTCAGCATTATTGGCTCAACCAATGATGTGAGTTTGGGGGCGGGAATATCTGTTTATTGGACCAATGGTAAACATTAGAATGGGAAACTTGTTTGAAAATAGTCAGTGATTTTTTTTTTTTTTTTTGGAAACACTAGTGGCTCAGAAGCTATGTGCACTGATGTTTGTTTATTGAGCCAAGGTGCACAAGTTCACATTGTTTACCACCAATAAATATTATTTTAGTTTTATAAAACAAATTATGGAACAGTTCTCTTCAAAAGAAAGTGTTTAATTGGAATATTTGTCATCTGATGTTAATAATGATCTGTTTGGCCATCATAACATGCCTATATCAAATACTAGCCTCTGGTACTTCTTGGAATAGTCACCTGTATTTATTTTAATAATCACAATCCATTATGAACAATATCTCAAAACAAACTTTCAATGACCCATGTGTGATTAATCTGCACTGGTTATCTTAAGCTTAGTTTACAAATAGTGTTTAAAGTACTGTTTGTAAAGTGCAAGGCTGACTTAAAATTTGTAAAAATTGGTGTCTTATATTAACAATTAAGGTATTAACAATATTATTTGTACATAAATGCATGTTTGAAAAAATAACTGTTTTGGCATTAAGCTTGTGATTGCAAGGCATTTATTTATTTGAACTTTTATATCTAGCTATCCGAAAGTACGTCTTCAAATATTATAAAGTAAACAATAAATTAATTATCGTATAGATAAATATTAACCTACTGTACTAAGATTTCACCTATGAGCTCATTTATTATTATTATTTTTTTTAAATTTCATTGATGTCTGACGTATGCCAGAGTGTTTAAAATTAAATCTGAAGAGCCTGTATACTCAGATGTCATATTAAACATGACACAGCAGGACATTTCGGTGCACCATGAACTGGAAAAACTGGTTTTTGAGTAACTGTGTTTTTGAGTCACAGGCAGAATAGCGACCCACTGTGAGATCCTTTGAGAAGATGACCTTTCTCATTCACCATCAGCACTGACAGCATGTTTAACGAGATCAGGGGTTACTAAAGATGTTTTGCTCTCAGACAACATGATACCTTCATCGTCTTTCTGTTCGTGACTGCTGCATCATTTCCCTGTCTCTTTAATAAATGAAGCGTGCAGCATGTGATCTGGCATCAAAGGCTTTGATGGAGCTACATATGGCAAGCCAAAAATAACTCATCCTCCTTTGATATTTTGCTAGTTATTTTTGAAAAACATTTTTTTAAACTGTTGAATGAGTAATTTGCTGTGTCTCCTGATTATCTAGACAGCATTTTGGGGCTTATGCTGCTCACTAGTTTTGAGACATTATATTAGACAATAGTTTTCATATACAGGTGTCACCTGCCCTGGTTGTCTTAACAACAGCTGATAATGTTAAACTTCTTTGTAATGTCTCATGAAACATCTAACAGTCATGTGTTCAAATCAATATTTTTTACTAGTAATTATTTTTGTGGTACTTCTCCAACTCCAAAGATCATTATAAATATTCAAGATAAATTTTCTTATGTATAAAGTTATCTGACATTATTATTATTTTAATGAGCTCCCTCCCAACCATTCTTTCACAGTTTGAGCCTGATGAATCTTGGCTTTGTCATCCTGGAATATGGCCATGATACATCTTCCTACATGGTTGTTTAAGAAATGAAAAGCTACACACTTGATCAATTAGGGTTAAAAGAACTGTTGCCAAACACATAACATGCTAGAAACATAATAATCACAGCAATAATGATCCAGACATAGACTGTTAAGTATTTGCCTATTTAAACCCAGACAGAAACTCTTTTTTTTTTTTTTTTGGCCGGGCAGTGTAAATTCCCATGAGTATCACAGATGATTAAAGTGATTAATATGAGTAACCACCAGAATTCACATACTGTAGATATGTACACTCGCATCTGCCAGCACCTTAAAGAGCAAAAATTAGCTGAGCAATGCCAAATTGCCTCTCCCTAAATCATTCATTTTAATTACATGATTTTTAAAAATAAAAAAGCCCAAAAGGCCGTAAAACGTCCATGGCAAATACTGAATAAATTAATAGATGAATAGATAATAGATTAATAGATGATAAATTAATAGATAATCTTATACAAAAACTAACTGATTTATGGGTGTTACAGTACAGAAGGGACAGAGATCGACTTGAACAGGTATATGAGCTTTATTGAGAACCAGTATGAGCTGTGGCCGAAGTGCAGGTGAGTAAGCAGTGCAGTAGAGTAGTTTCTTGAAATGGAGGATGATAACAGAGTTCTTTTGTGGTTAACAGGTACCGGAGACCTTGGAGCTGGAGACGCTGGAGACACTGGAGGTTGGGAGCACTCACACGGAGAGAAGAGAACACACGAGGAGATTCTTGGAAGCAGGTAAGTAGATCGCGGGGAGTCCTTAAGGTAAGCATACAGGTAAGGTTAATGCAAACGAAACCGGACATCGAGTGGTGTGTGTGAGTGCTCTTTATGCTGACTGTAATGAGGTGCTGATGAGGTGCAGGTGCCGGTGATCAGTATCCTGGTGATTGGGTGCGCTGTGGTTGGTGAGCGGTGGAGCCTGACGTGTCTGTGACAGTACCCCCCCTCCACGGCCTGCTCCTGAGGGCCGAGGACCCCGGCGTCGAGGTGGCCGTCCTCTTGCACGTGGGGCAGGTCTGTCAGGGTGATTTGCGTGGAAGGTAAGTAGCAGATTGGGATCGAGGATGTCGTTCCTGGGGACCCAAGAGCGTTCTTCAGGGCCATATCCCCTCCCAGTCCACCAAGTATTCCAACTGGCCACCACGGCGCCGTGAGTCCAAGATGTCCCGTACTTCATAGGTGGCTCCGTCTTCCACGATGAGTGGAAGGGGGGGTTCGGCGGCTGCCACGTCAGGCCCTGTGGAGAGAGGAACAGAGGGATGGTGAGGCTTGAGGAAGCGGCCAATTTCCTGGATCTTCCTCTCTGTCTGCTCGTTCAACTGTGGATGGTAGCCGGATGATAGACTTACGGTCACACCTAGGAGCGAGTGGAAGGCTTTCCACACTCGGGAGATGAACTGAGGTCCTCTGTCTGAGACGATATCTTCTGGTATTCCGAAGTACCTGAACACGTGATTGAACATAAGTTCGGCTGTTTCCATGGCAGTGGGTAACCCTCTCAGTGGAACTAGACGACATGACTCGGAGAAACGGTCGATGATTACTAGAATGCAGGTGCAGCCCTCTGATGTGGGTAGATCCGTTACAAAGTCCACTCCTAGGTGTGACCAGGGTCGGTTAGGAACGGGCAGAGGATGGAGCTTGCCGGATGGGAGATGGCGAGGGCTCTTGGAAATGGCGCACTCCCTGCAGCCCTGCACGTACCTTCTGACATCGGATGCCATACTCGGCCACCAGAAGCGTTTCCTTAGCAACGAGAGGGTTTCATTGACCCCGGGTGGCCAGTGCAGAGTGAAGAGTGGGCTGTGTGGATAAGTGGAGTGCGTCGTGCTCGGGTGATGTATAGCAAGCCAGGTGGGCAACCCGCGGCGGAGGGTTAGTGGAGGCATTGGAGGAGGGAATGGTCTCTTCCGACCAGGAAATGGGACTAGGGAGGATGGATTCAGCTAGGGAGGATGGATTCAGGTTCAGCGGTGGTCTCTTCAGGAGCGTGAAGTCGAGAGAGAGCGTCTGCTTTGACATTTTTTGATCCAGGACGATAGGAAATGGTGAAGTCAAATCGGGAGAAGAATAAGGCCCAGCGTGCTTGTCTAGGGTTTAATCTTTTGGCGGCTCGTAAATATTCCAGATTCTTATGGTCTGTCAGCACAAGGAACTGATGTTTGGCTCCCTCCAACCAATGCCTCCACTCTTCTAGAGCCAACTTCACGGCTAGGAGTTCCCTGTTTCCTATGTCGTAGTTGACCTCCGCCGGGTTTAGCTTGCGGGAGAAGAAGGCGCATGGATGGAGTCTACTTGGTGTCCCCTGCTGCTGAGACAAAACGGCTCCCACTCCTGTGGTGGAGGCGTCTACCTCCACGACGAAAGGGAGGTCCGGGTTAGGGTGGACGAGGAGGGGAGCGGTGGTGAAGGCTTCTTTGAGGCTTTCGAAGGCGTTGGTGGCAGCTGGTGTCCAGGACAGAGACTTGGGCTGGTTACGGAGCAGGTTGGTGAGTGGATGGGTTATGGAGCTGTAATTCTTGATAAATCGTCGATAGAAATTGGCAAAGCCGAGGAAACGTTGGAGTTCTTTTATGGATGTTGGGATTGGCCAGGTCTTGATGGCATCCACCTTCCCCTCGTCCATCCGGATGCCACTGTGATCAATGATGTACCCGAGGAAGTGAACAGAAGATTGATGAAATGAGCACTTTTCTGCCTTGAGGAAGAGATGGAACTGGCGAAGTCGTTGGAGGACCTCCGCAACGTGGTGGTGATGTTCGGCCAGGCTCCGGGAGTATATCAGGATGTTGTCGATATAAACTAGTACGAACTTGTGGAGGAACTCCCGGAGCACCTCATCCTGGAATACGGAGGGGGCGTTGACCAGGCCATACGGCATAACAAGATATTCATAGTGGCCGGTGGGCGTGATGAAGGTGGTCTTCCACTCGTCCCCCTCGCGTATCCGGATGAGGTTGTACGCGCTGCGGAGGTCCAGCTTCGTGAACACAGTGGCACCACGGAGATTTTCCAGGGCCACTGGGACGAGAGGAAGGGGGTAACGGAACTTGATGGTGATCTTGTTAAGGGAGCGGTAGTCGATGCAGGGCCTTAAGCCTCCGTCCTTTTTTGCCACAAAGAAGAAGCTCGAAGCAGCAGGGGAAGTAGACGGGCGGATGTATCCTTGAGCAAGGGCCTCTTTGATGTATTCCTCCATGGCCTTCTCCTCCGGGATGGAAAGGGGATAGATCTTACCCCTTGGCACTGGCTCACCCGGAAGCAGATCGATGGCACAGTCCCATGGCCAGTGTGGAGGCAGCTTGGAGGCTTTCTGCGGGCAGAAGACGTCACTGAAGGGGGCATAGCACTCTGGGATTTCGGTGGAACGTTTCTCAACTGGACTCTCGATGGAGGTGGTACAGATGTTTAGATCATGAGAGGATGATACTCGAGGAACTGGAAGGTCAGAGAAACACCTTGAGAAACAGGCTTCGCCCCACTTCAGGATCTCGCCTGTTCTCCAGGAGATGGAAGGGTTGTGCTGCTCCAACCAGGGGCGCCCTAGAACCACGTCAGAGGTGGATTCCTCCAGAACCAGCAGATGGATGTTTTCCTGATGAAGAATGCCGACACGTAACTGAATGGGACCCACACATCGGCGCACACATCTTCGGCTCAGAGGTTTTCCCGTGATTGAGTTGATCTGATAGACAGTCGGAGAGGGCGAGGTCTTAAGTTTGAGCTGCCTGCAGAGGGCGCCGGAGATGAAGTTGCCGGCTGACCCTGAATCGAGGAGCGCCACCACTGGAAGGGAAATACCGGCAGCAGTAAGGTTGACAACAGTGGTGAGTGGTTTCATCTTATTGAGTGAAGGAATAATGGCACTCACCATCGGTCGTGGGGGACGAGTTGGGCACGCTGAGATGATGTGCCGAAATCATGGCGTGCCCCCTATTCAGCATTCATCCATTATTCTTCTTCAGCTGCCCTTACCACGGTTGATGGCGTGGAGAAAAAGGGCTATACTAAGCTTCCCCCTCTGGAAGTGGCAGTCGCTGTGCATCTCTGCCCACCCGTGGCCCTTGGATTGAAGACTAAATCTGCCCATGCAGAACGACATCTGCTCTCCCAGCCAGATAGTTTGCCGCAAGAGGCCAGGCTGGTTCCACCCTTCACACTATGGCGGTCCTCCAAGTTTAACAGGCCAAGCTTCTCCGTGCCATGGATGAGAGTGGTCCTGACCCGGCAGCCTTCAAGGAGCTGCGCAGTGCAACCAACCTCACCCTGTGCTCCACTAAGTCTACAGCCCAAGTGATTGATCATGCCATGGCCAATTTGGTGGTCCTTGAGAGCCACCTTTGGTTAAACTTAACAGAGATCAAGGACACTGACTAGACAGCCCTCCTTGACTCCCCTGTCTTTCCCTCGGGCTTGGTTGCACAGTGGACGGCTTCGCTGAGCATTTCACAGCGGCCCAGAAGACATCACAAGTGATACGCCACGAGTTCCACTGCTGCTTCGAGTCACGCTAAGTCATTGTCGACTCAGCAGCAAGCCAAGCCAGCTCCCGCCCCTGCTTAGCCCCAACAAAAGGCAGAACCTGAGGTGAAGCAGAGCTTCCGTTCAGTTCCAGGCTTTGGAGTCGTTATGTTTGCAGATGGTACTGGGTCCGCCCCACAAGTGGTTTGTGATCCCAGACCTTTTTGCACTGTTATAGCGAGTCAAATAAAAAAACAAACACCTTCACAGAAAGAGCATTCCTCCTCCTCATTATCCTGCACAAGCATCAGCCCCCCACCATGGTGTGGCAGGTTGCCACCTGCAGCTCTTCAACCCCTCGCTGCCCGGAGTCAGGCTTGGAAAGCATGTCAAATTGCCCCCCCCCACTACTTCAGGGGTGTGACTCACACTTTAGTCTCGGACTTCAACACTCATGTCCTCTGAGCTGAAGTACAAGCTCTGCTAACAAAGGGTGCTGTGGAGGAAGTCCCCATGGCACACAGAGAGTCAGGTTTTTACAGCCGCTACTTTTGCATCCCCAAGAATAATGGCAGCCTCATTCTGATCCTCAATTTGAGATGTCTGAACTGCACTCTAAGACGGCAGGTCAGAATGATAACTTTGAAACAAATCCTCTTACAGATCTGCCCAGGGGATTAGTTTTTATCAGTGGATCTGTTTTTATCAGTGGGGGTTATCATATCCAGATAACCCCCTATCACAGACCGTTTTTGAGATTCACTTTCGACGGGGTGGTTTTTACAGTCCTACCATTCGGACTGGCCCTAGCTCTGCGCACCTTAACGAAATGTGTGGATGCAGCCCTCTCCCCCCTGCGATGGATGGGAGTACACATCCTGAATTACCTCGATGATTGATTGCTCTTAGCAAAATTGAAGGAGGAATTATGTGCGCACAGATCTCTGCTCCTCAGCAACTTGAAAAAATTCTGGGTTTCATGATCAATCTAAGCAAAAGCTCACTGTCCCCCAGCCAATGCATCTCATTTGGGCCTGAATTGCCAGAATGCTCCCTGAAAATTCAGAGACTAGCTGCGTCATTCAAAGTTGGGGACAACCTCCCCCTGAATATGTTTCAGAAGCTACTGGGCCTCATGGCAGCCTCCTCAGTAGTTCTCTTGGACCTGTTACATATGCAGCCACTACAACGCTGGTTGAAGGCCTGTGTCCCATCTTGAGCGTGGCACGAGGGTCGCCTCATTCTCAGGGTGACCTACGGTTGTAAGTCCTGGTCCCCTGGAAATCACCCCATCTGTATCAGTTGGGAGTAGAACTGGGCTCGGTTTCCAGAGGGAAAGTAGTCGTGACGGACTCCTCCAAGACGGGATGGTGCGCCTTATGTGACGGCAGGCTGGCCTTTGGCTCCTGGACAGAGCCAATGACGAGCTGGCATATCAACTGCCTATAAATGATGGCAGTACTTCTGGTCATGAACACAATCTCTGAGGCTAGGGCACCTTCTACTAGGTGCCTTTATGTCCAAAAATTATCCTTTTTTTCAGGCTGGTGCTCAGTCCAGAATGTAGAACCTCTTGTGAGATCGCTTCTATTCTCTCATTCCTATAGGAGCTGTTGGAAAGCGAATGCACCCTGTCCACGCTCAAGGTATACAGCTATTGCAGTGTACCATGCTCCTATAGCTGGCCAGTCGGTTGGGAAGCAAGACCTGGTGGTCAAGTTTTTCAGAGGGGCCAGTTCGGGCCCTTAGTGTGTATTTTGAGCGCTCTAGCCAGTTCAGGCAGTCAAAGCAGCTGTTTGTGTGCTTCAGAGGCAACTCGAAGCGGCTGCTAGGTATGAAGCAGAGACTATCCCACTGGATAGTGGATGCAATAGCGCTAGCTTACAAGTCCTTGGACTTGCAGTGCCCTATTGGGGTGAGGGCCCACTCCACCAGGGGAATGGCCTCCTCTTGGGGTTGGATTAGCGGAGTGTCCATTCTTGACGTTCCTGCTCTTCAGGCATGGATTTTGTCTGAATAGTCAATCCATATCTGGGGTTTTTCTGGTAGCATTATGCCCCACAGGCTCTGGTTCCTGACGCAATGCGAGTGAACTGTATCAAAAGGGAATGTTCTGGTTACTAGATAATGAGAACGAGCATTGCATAGCTTGCTGTGCTACTGTGCCTATATGAGATTTGATGCTGCTGCTCCTCAGTTGAAAAATTCTGATGAAAATGTCTTTCAGCACGACTTAAATAGGCAGTGGGCCCCACCTGTTTTGATAGTCTTTTGATAGTCTTTCTTCCTTCTTGTGACGAATACCTGAGTGAAATGGCTTCTCAAACAAGAAAAAAATGTGGGGTGGGACTTGATTTTGTCCATCAGGATTTGATTAGATGGTTGTGGTTTGCAAATGCTGTGATGTGAGCGACAGGGTGTCCTGCCCTCACACCAATAAACACGACATCAGAGAACAAATGTTGCTGCGAAGGAAAAGTTATTTTGATTAAAGATTATGAGTGTCACAGACTGACTGTAACCTAGGACTTTTATTTTGAAGGGACTGAGCATGGGTATGTGCACACAACAAACTCTTTCCACCATTACACAAACATACAAACTAAATGCTGGCAAAATATACCATCCTTATGTAGTTGTATGTTTGTAGCCCTAATTTTGGTGTTGTGACATCCCATTTATCATCCCATGTTGTTAGTTTTGATTTTTTGTCTGTTAAATGTTGTTATTTGTTTAAATGTTTAATGTTCAGTGATGCATGCTGTTCCAAAATCGTTACACAGAAAAGAATACCAAAAATTCTTTACACAATAAGTTTTTATTTTATTTCATTTAGTTATCAAGTTAACTTCAATGCATTTCAAACAGCTTAGACATACCTTCTGGTGCACCTCTTACTTGCCAAACCTGTCCACATGGAAAGTGGCCATAATTAAGCTAGCATTTGCTCATGGCAGATTTCTCCATCTGGTTCTGACCTCATAGGGGAGGGAGAGAACCGTGGAAGTAAGTGTTTTCTTATATGTCTTGTTTTGAGCATTTTAAACTGTAATAGATGTAAATGATGTATGTTGTAGAGCTGAACTATAATGAAGGTATGATTTTATCTTGTCACCTGTTTGTAACTTATGGGTTTCCCCCTAAAATGGTATGTGCCAAATATAGGAGGAGCCAAAGCTTTAAAAAGCAGCCATTTTAGGGGAGCGTAGGAAGGTAGTTTGGAGAGGTTGAACTGCATTTGTATTTTTGGGCGTGGACATTGGCATAGCCAAACTTACATTTGTTTATATATTGTAAATAACTTGGAATCATTTCCTTTCCTTTTTTTTTGGTTGTTTGTTTTTTTGACTATTGCTACTGTGCAAACCTTGGAGAACTAAATTTTTGCACATTTGGGATTAAAACCACTCTGAACTGTGCTTTTTTTGTCCTCTATTATATTATTTACACCTCTGGCCGCTGGTACATCCTAACAATATGGGCACATTATTTTTTTTAAATGATGTGCACAGATAAATCATTTATAAAAACGCTGCAATATTTTATAAAAAAAAAATAAGAATTTTTAATTTTGATTTCATTGTGAATTTAAGTATTCGTATTAGACTTTAGTAGACACAAAGTATTTACAATTTTCAGTTGCTGAAAAACACTTTTTTTCCATTATTAAGTCCATATAGTACTGTATCCTAATATATGAACCTTTTAGCAGAATGCAACTATAATAATGAGTAATGAACAGAACTAAAAATGCTCAGATTTTACTTTCTTACTGACACTTTTTAGACTGAAGGTAAAGAACAGGACCTGCAGTTTTTATATCCCAGTGTTCATTTGCATCCATTAACTCCATTGTTGACTCCAGGATGTCTCAGAGATGTTGGTGCCAGTTCATAATGGAGTCAAACCACCTTCTTGATGCAATAAAAGTTTGAAAATGTTTGCATTTTAAAAGTCATTTTGAGGTTGGCACAGTTGATTTAATAATCTAATTTTGACACACAAATATCCAATATCTAATCCTTGATAACTCATCCTAAAAGAGATGTAAAGTGATTTGGTCATAGCATTTCAAAGCTTGCGTGATACACACGGTAAAATTACGCAACAGCATGTTATTTCACATAACACAGAAAGCAATTTGCCCTAAAAAAAAAAAAAAAAAAAAAACTCCATTAGTTTGCCAGTTGTATTCAGGGTTTGTTTTAAGTAACTCTTACACAATGCACTTATATAAAACGCCACCATGCAGAAGTATGCGTTGGTTGAAGAGAGATAGAACAAGCCCTCAAGGTTTCAAAGGATTTTTTGTTCACAACTCTGTTTAATTATTCAGGAAATTTTAAGACAAAGTCAACTTCACCAGAGCAGGACACGCAATAGAGTGACCATTAAAGTTTCAGTGCTGCTCTCTGTGGTAAGAAATACAGGCATGAAATATTTATTGGATGACATGAATGGATTTGTTTGTTGTAAATGTTCTGTACATACTGTATGGGAGAAGGAAGCAAGACAGAACATTCTTGTTGATGTTCTATATGCAGATAAGAAGTATCCATAAAAAAAAAATATTTACATTTTAGCTATAAATACAACAACAACATGTTCTCTGCTCTTTTCATTATTCTGAGTCATATTTACAACTGGTTATGATTCAAACAGTTCAATTCAAAAGAAAGCTGCAGAGATTTTAACCTCAAGTTTTGTTTTAAAACTATTAAAATGCCATAACTTGTATGATACGTCATATTTTCTTATCTTGCCAAAACTGTTTTTAAACAAAATTTATAGTTACATTACTTAAGTTTACATATTTGTGACCACATAAAACATGAATAAATAAAATGAAGTATGTTATGATTCATTCACTGGTGTAAACATTGTCAATTGTTCACTCCTGATGGTGGTTTATTTTGATTCGTTTCATTGTTAGTTTTCCAATATGTGTTTTTGTTAAAGTCAAGTGTGGTGAAACAGTGTTTGGATTAGGAACATATTAAAAGAATTCAAGGGGAAAATAAGATGTCAATTTTGAAATTGATATTAATTAACATAAAAATTCACAAAAGTATAAATAATGTAAACATCAAACAAACATTAATAGAAACCATACAAGTTTTTTGTGCTATTTCTTAAATAGTATATCATTTCTGGCTGATAACAGAATATACTTCCTGAATGTAACACTGAAAAAAGCATTTTCTGTGAAGCTGCCTTGAAACAGCAGGCTATGTATTCAAATAAACTTGAATTGAAATAAGTACCATCTTCAGTCAAAAGAAACTAAATTTTAATATTTCCAGTTCAGTTTAGTGTTTACTATGAGACCACAATTTTATCTACATGCAGATAAGGTCTATTTTTGTCCTGTTTGTGTTTTCCCTATAGATAAGATACAAAGGCCACAAGGAAATTGACATATAAACATGTGCCACAGGGCAGCTAAAGTTAAAGGACATTTTTAAGATGTCCTTTGTGTTATTGTGACAAAGACACTAAATTACACAGATTAGTCTGTAATAATTACAATGTTGGCTACATTATAATTATAAAATAAGACATATTTCGGTGTTTAACTGCCTAGCACTTAATAATGAAAGCAAGTTTCTAATGTAGATAATAATAGCTAAACCTAAATAGCTTGCAGCATTGAAACTTTGTTGATTTTGCAGCAAGTGTTTTCTGTGCAAGCTATTTTTGTTGTCAGGCCTTTATTTAATTTGTCTAATAACACAAGGTTGCTTCAATGAGAAAACAGCAACTTTGAGACCTTGACCACCCAGCAGTAGGAAAACATGAGTAAAAACTGCCACATGCTGTCTGTAAAGCTACAATACAGCGATTGAGTAAAAACTGTTGTTCTCCATCCTCAAATAAACCAATCTGTATGTGATCAGCTTAATAGCAGTTTATACAGAGAAAACTCTTTCCAGGAATGAGTAATTTCGAGAGAAAGACTACTCAAATCAGTCCAGGAAAACTGATAAAGAGGGAAGCACTGCCATCTTGTGGCCATCAATTGGTATGTCGCCTGCTTAAAGGGTTAGTTCACCCAGAAATGAAAATTCTGTCATCATTTACTCAGCCTGATGTTGTTCCAAACCCGTAAGACTTTTGTTCATCTTTGGAACACAAATGAAGATCTTTTTAATGAAATCTGAGAGCTTTCTCTCCCTCTATTGACAGCTACGCAACTGACACTTTCAAGCTCCAAAAAGGTAGTAAGGACATCATTAAAGTAATCCATGTGACTCAGGTGGTTTAACCTCATAATTTACTACTTTATTTACAAAATATTCATCTCCAACGCACGTTCACGAGAGCACCACAACACGTGTTTTGTTGATGGGAGAGAAGACGTTGCATGAACGCGGGTTGGAGATTAATATTTTGTAAATAAAGTGGGAAATTATGTTTATGTTTTTTTTTGCTCAAACAAATCACTCCGTACGGAAGAGGTTTAGGGCCAAGCAATAATAAAAAAAAAATAAAACCATCTCGAGATTAAAGTTGTTAAATTACGAGAAAAAACTCGTTAAATTTCGAGAAAAAAGTCGAGATAAAATGTTGAGAATAAAGTCATTAAATTACGAGAAAAAAGTCGTTAGATTATGAGAACAAATTCGTTAAATTATGAGAAAAAATGTCATTCAATTTCGAGAAAAAAGTCGAGATAAAATGTTGAGAATAAACTCATTAAATTACGAGAAAAAAGTCGTTAAATTATGAGAACAAATTCGTAACGAATTTGTTCTCGTAATTTAACGACTATTTTCTCGAAATTTAATGACTTTTTTCTCATAATTTAATGAATTTCATTAATTTAATGACTTTATTCTCAACATTTTATCTCGACTTTTTTCTCGAAATTTAATGAGTTTTTTCTCGTAATTTAACGAGTTTATTCTCAACATTTTATCTAGACTTTTTTCTCGAAATTTAACAAGTTTTTTCTCATAATTTAACGAGTTTATTCTCAACATTTTATCTCGACTTTTTTCTCGAAATTTAACAAGTTTTTTTCTCGTAATTTAACGAGTTTATTCTCAACATTTTATTTCGACTTTTTTCTCGAAATTTAACGAGTTTTTTCTCAGAATTTAATGTGTTTATTCTCAACATTTTATCTCGACCTTTTTCTCGAAATTTAACGAGTTTTTTCTCGAAATTTAACAACTTTAATCTCGAGATGGTTTTATTTTTTTATTATTGCTTGGCCCTAATCCTCTTCCGTACACTCGTGACGCTTCATAAAATTTAAATATTTTGCTTGATTAAATTGATATATTGTGTTCCGATGATGAATGAATGTCTCACGGGTTTGGAACAACATGAGGGTGACTTATGATAGAGTTTTCATTTTTGGGTGAACTAACCCTTTTTTTAAAAAAAATTCTCCCCGCCCACACTGAACGAAATTTGTAGCTGGAATAAGACCAACGCTTTTACTTCTTTTGGTAGTTTTATTAAGTCAAGAATGTGATGAATTAAGAATGTTGATGTCCCCTTGAATCAAGTAGACAGTAATAAATGAAGAATGCAGACCTGCCGTCCGCTGCATTCTTAAAATTCTCACACTGATTTCTCAATACAGTGCTCGGACAATGTGGAGGATATATCACTGGCTCTTGAATGCGTGAAGGATTGTCACTCATGCCGCATGCACAAAAAAGCGCAAAGTGGTCTGATAAACACAACGGCTCTGGGAAAAAGCACAGATACTTCAATAAATATAAAAATAAAATTCTAGTTCATATTTACAACATTAACGAAGGGATTCAGATCTGTGCATTTATTTAGAGAGAAGCTAGATGGACAAGTTTTGGTAAGAAACAGTCATGTGGTTACAGAATTAATATTTTCACCCAAAATGCCATAAGATGAGGTAAAAACAAACAAACAAACAAACAAACAAACAAAAAAACATCCTTAGCAACCTTTTGAGGGGCCGCTCACACTTGCGTCCATCTGTGTTGTTTTTCCCAAGTAAACATTGCGAAATTTGACTGCTGCAATGCGTCTCGCTGTTTATTTAGCATCTTGCTCAAGAAGTGGTTTACATTCCATTTGGCTTCATCTAGTTTATTTACATTTAGGGCCTATCCATTTAGAAGGATATAAATACTTTTGAACACATGAACGACACCAAAGAGCTATGATTTTTCAACATAAGGTTCATACAATACAGAGTTATGGCGCGGTCACATTTACTGTTGTTCAGTAAATTTTCATGGGCAAAGCGACTTCTGTGTGAGCTGTGCTTCATACATAATTACACTATATACACAATATAGAGTGGACCTTTTTTGCCTGTGAAATTTTGCTGAGATTTTTTTAATGTGACCACATCTTTATTGTTGTCTATGATTTTTTGTCAATTAAATCCAGTCATTTCTGTATGAATCCACACAATCAGGAATTTCTTGTGATGGTGAAAGATTTCCACACACAGATTTTGCATCAGGTTGAAGATGGCCACACAAAATGATAATTGACAATTAACCCTTTTGCCCACAAAATTTCACAAATGTGCATGCAACTTTACACAGGATTAATGTGCTATCTCTATACATACTGCAATGCAATGGAAATTTAAAGCAAGTTAACTTGCAAAGTTCTGACAAGATAGACCAGATGTTGAAAAATCATTCCACAGATCGGCTAAAAGAAACATCAAATCAGCTTTTTGACTGGTCTTTGCTGGTTTAAGCTGGTCTCCTATCCTAGTCAAAATGGCATTCACTGTTCAGCTAGTCTGCCTGCCTCACCAGCTGACCAAAACTCATCTAAAACCAGCAAACCAGCTCAAGCAGATTTCATTTTGTTTTAAGCAGGGTCAGTAAACCTTTAAAGGTGAGACAATCAACAGACTTTTCCCTCACAGTTTAGAGAAATATGGCAAAGTTTTTGAAAAATACTATCTCTTCATTTTAAAATAGGGAAATTTTGAGCCCCGCACATGACATGCAGGAAAAACAGTAGGTCAAATCGTTCCCTCGATTTACTAAATTGTACACACTATTTACTATTTTGTTCCCTCAAATTATAAATCATGCACATGATTTATAAACCGAGGGAACGAAATAGTAGATCGTGTCAATGATTTAGTAAATCGGGAGAACAAAATAGTAAATTGTGCGCACGATTTAGTAAATCGAGGGAACGAATTAGTAAATCGGAGTGTCTATTTACATTAATAGTGTCCCTTATTGGCAAATGCTATTTACACTAGCTCCGCCCACCACAGCATTAGGGAGTAAGGCTCGCTGACCTGTCTTTTAACGTGATCGACGCGGGTTTAAATGCGGCTTTTGCTGAGCTCGCATTTATTTTCAATAAAAATGAAAATAATGTTCTAAAAGTGGAAATAAACTGCGAACGAGTGTTTAATAATATTAAAAGTGCTTGCTGGGTAGGGTTAAGGGAAGGTGTAGGGAGGGTTTTTATTCTCCCAATAAGGCAGCATCCATTTAATAATTTTAATAAATATAATCATTTACACTCTATGATATTATTGCATCCTGTTACAAAAATACTGAGGTGCAAATAGTATCTGCCAATATAAAGTATAGATAGCATCTAATTACTATTTACTCTTATTGCAAAGAACTGATACTTTTACATGGTGTAAATAGCAATATTCTATTTACAATAGGTGAAAATAGCGATAGATTCTAAGAAAATGCTGCTATTGTCACTTAGTGTAAATAGAATATATTGCTATTTTCACTTAGTGTAAATAGCATCTACATCTATTGCTAAGAAAATATGCTATTTTCACTTGGTGCAAATAGCCGCTGCCTTAGTAAATCGTGCACACTTTTTTTTTCTTGCATGTCATGTGCGGGGCTCCGTAGAAATGTGCAAACATCTTTCATTCAAATGCTTTCCAACAGCAAAATTTTGCTTTAAATCAGGTTCAAACTGTACGATTTTGCAGCCCAAGACAAATTTTGGGATCAATCAAGATTTTTCTTTCTGTAGTGCAAAATTGGGGGTTTTTGTGTGACGTATATTCACTATTGGACAATATAGCCTCCAATGAAATTGTGGGCATGAAATTTTCACAGTCACACAGTATGACTGCTCGTACATCAAGGGCACCATTAGGACCAAAGACATGATGTGTATCATATGGTCTGACTGATGATATCACACAGTGTTCCTTGACTTTTTCCCAAGATCTCATTGGGATCATGTACAAAAACCATAAAGGACCAGAAAAAATCATACAGTATATGCCCGGTTTAAATGAAGCTTAAACCACCAGATCTCCACAACAAAAAGCTTCTTACAGCCCTGCATTTGTCCCATGTATTTTTAAAGCAGCCAAATGTGGTAAACCTCTGGTACAATGTCATCTTCAGAAAAAACCTTGACTAGGGTCATTTTTCTTTCCCATTAGATGCCTTGAACAGATACTACATAAAAGATTGAGATCTGAGGTTATTTCCTGTAAAAATATTGTAAATGCCAAAAGAGAGTGTAGAGGCCATAAAACCACTTAAAAATATACTTACAAATACCACAGGGATAAAGAAAAGGAAATCTATCAGTCTCCTGGTTTTCGTTTCAGTCTTTGAAGCAGGAAGTCTTGTCGTCTTTTCTCTGCAAGGAGCTCTTGAATTCTTTTATTATGCGTTTTCTCACGGAACGGCACTCGTTTTTTGGGGACAAAGTGGTTGAGTGTGACCTCGTTCGGACTGACAATCCTGTAGGACACGTCGATGGAGTTATTCTCCTTCTTGTCTTCTGATAGATGGAGACTGACTATGGCAGGAGGGCTCGTTGTTGCAGTAATGTTTGGCAGTAGCGTTGTCATAACCGTTGTCTGGATGTTTTCATTCTCAGGTGTGCTTGTATACTGTGGAGTGGTTGGCCAAGGCTCTGCAGACGATGAGATGAACTCATGAGATTCGGATTCCGAGAAGAGTTCAGTTGAGACGTCGCTCCAGGTTTCATCCTCGTAGAAGGGAGGGCTGGTTTCCTCTTCATACTCAAGTGAGCTGGGACCCTTAGTGTCCACAGTAACAGAACCAGTGGTGAAAGGGATTGTGGTTCTTTGTTTTAGGGTCATTGGGTTCAGAGTGGTTGTGTAGCCCCAAGATGTGGGTTTGGTGCTGATGTTTCTCCATCTGTTGACTGATGGTGTGATTGTTGTGCTGGGCTTCTGTGTGGTCCTGTACAGCTGTGTCATGTGAACAGGAGATGTTGCAGTGGGAGTTATTGGAGGGCCAACAGTGGTGTAGATCCAGGGTCTAGTCAGGTTGAATTCAGAGGTGTAGTTGCCCTCGTTGCAGGACTTGCAGCACATCTGCCTGTAGCCAGGGTTGGAGCAGTACTTACTGAGAACCTCCATACGACAGAACACAGACTTGTCTCCTTTACAGCGGGACCCTGAAAGATAAACCAGTAGGAGGCTGACGTCAATACAATAAAATATATGTATATATATTTATATATATACAGTGGTGTGAAAAAGTGTTGGCCCCCTTCCTGATTTTTTTGCATGTTTGTCACACTTTAATGTTTCAGATCATCAAACAAATAACACAAGTAAACACAACATGCAGTTTTTAAATGAAGGTTTTTATTATGAAAACTTGTTAAAACTTAACTGTGGTTTATCACACCTGAGTTCAGTTTCTCTAGCCACACCCAAGCCTGATTACTGCCACATCTGTTCGCAATCAAGAAATCACTTAAATAGGACCTGCCTGACAAAGTGAAGTAGACCAAAAGATCCTCAAAAGCTATACAAACTGTTGAGATCCAAAGAAATTCAGGAACAAATGAGAAAGAAATTAATTGAGATCTATCAGTCTGGAAAAGGTTATAAAGCCATTTCTAAAGCTTTGGGACTCCAGCGAACCACAGTGAGAGCCATTATCCAAAAATGGCGAAAACATGGAACAGTGGTGAACCTTCCCAGGAGTGGCCGGCCGACCAAAATTACCCCAAGAGCGCAGTTCATGACTTCATGACTCTGGTAGAGTTCATGTTCATGACTCTACCATAAGAAAGAGACTGGGCAAAAATGGCCTGCATGGCAGAGTTCCAAGACGAAAACCGCTGCTGAGCAAAAAGAACATAAAGGCTTGTCTCAGTTTTGCCAGAAAACATACTGATGATCCCCAAATACTGGGAAAATACT
Source organism: Megalobrama amblycephala (assembly GCF_018812025.1). Lineage (NCBI taxonomy): Eukaryota > Metazoa > Chordata > Actinopteri > Cypriniformes > Xenocyprididae > Megalobrama > Megalobrama amblycephala. The sequence goes on from NC_063061.1 coordinate 18,374,469, forward strand.
CTGTGGACTGACGAGACAAAAGGTGAACGTTTTGGAAGGTGTGTGTCCCATTATGTCTGGCGTAAAAGTTACACAGCATTTCAGAAAAAGAACATCATACCAACAGTAAAATATGGTGGTGGTAGTGTGATGGTCTGGGGCTGTTTTGCTGCTTCAGGACCTGCAAGACTTGCTGTGATAAATGGAACCATGAATTCTGCTGTCTACCAAAAAATCCTGAAGGACAATGTCCGGCCATCTGTTCGTGACCTCATGCTGAAGCGAACTTGGGTTCTACAGCAGGACAATGATCCAAAACACACCAGCAATTCCACCTCTGAATGGCTGAAGAAAAACAAAATGAAGACTTTGGAGTGGCCTAGTCAAAGTCCTGACCTCAATCCTATTGAGATGCTGTGGCATGACCTTAAAAAGGCGGTTCATGCTCAAACCCTCCAATGTGGCTGAATTACAACAATTCTTCAAAGATGAGTGGGCCAAAATTCCTCCACAGCGCTGTAACAGACTCATTGCAAGTTATTGGAAACACTTGATTGCAGTTGTTGCTGCTAAGGGTGGCTCAACCAGTTATTAGGTTTAGGGGGCAAGCACTTTTTCACACAGGGCCATGTGGGTTTGGATTTTGTTTTCCCTTCATAATAAAAAACTTAATTTAAAAACTGCATGTTGTGTTTAGTTGTGTTATCTTTTATTAATATTTAAATTTGTTTGATGATCTGAAACATTAAAGTGTGACAAACATGCAAAAAAAAAAAAAAAAAATCAGGAAGGGGGCAAACACTTATTCACACCACTGTATATTAATAATAAAATAAAATATAATATAATATTAATAAAATCAAGGAATGAAATATTAAAATGAACCAACAAGAGGCTTAGTGTGGAGTTAGTGGCATCAATACAATATTGAGAAATAAAAAATAAAAAAATAAATAAAATTAGGATATGTAAAGCAAGAAAATTCTAAATATGTAATATATTATAATTACTAAAGTAATATAATATAATAAAAATGTAAAGAAAATAACGAAAGAAGCAGAACACCAGGAAATGAGGAAAAAAGTGCAATGCAAATACAGTTAGTCACACTAAGCAAAACAGCAACATAAAATTATAGAGCAAGAGCACATATTCAGAGGGATTAAGTATTCAATATATTACTTGACCCTTTATTCCCATAAACACAGCCGACAAGAAACCACATAGTTACATTGAGACTTCCTGTCAAATATAGAGCATATACAAGACAACACATACAACTTTTCTCAGTACAATGTAAACCGCTTTGAAATGTCACACCATTCACAGTTTAGTAAACACTTTGGTAAAACATTTCAACACCATCAAATCCATTGAAAAACTGACAATTTTGAGGACTATAGTTATAAAAAAAATGGAAAAATGGCACATCCTGGATTACATTTAAACAATCACATAACGTAACCGCACGCACTGTAATGTTATTAAATGCTACACTCTGGAATGAAAGAGCCATGATAAATAAGACCTACAGAGGCCAGCATTCAGCAGAGATCTGACTACAGGCCACATGCTGCCTTCGACACCCTATTTGATATCACTTTAAACCACTTTTAATTACTTTAATTAATGTGTCCAGATGTGAAGTGGTCTGAATATGTAATTCCAGAAACATGCTGGAAGGACAGTCGAAAACAAATGCTACCGTTGGTGCTTTTTATTGTAAAGCTTGTATCAAAGTCTTGTTTGTTTAAATAAAGGAGGATTATTTCCTGGACCCTGTTATATTTCTTTCAGTTACTCAGATATACTGTACAGCCATTCCTTTTAAAAAAAACAACAGGGCCTCTCTCTCTCTCTTTCCCTCACACACACACACACACACACACACACACACACACACACACACACACACACACACACACACACACACACACACACACACACACACACACACACACACACACACACACTTTATAATCCTTTAAAATATCATTGTAACTTTAAATACTCTTTTCATCATGACATATACCATATATGTATCTCAAATCATTAGGCAATGAAACATGGCCTGTAAGGTCAAAATACATAGATAAATACAATATATTACTTTTGTTACTGGTGTAAGAGATAACAGTCATCGAATATGTTATTAATGTTACTAAGTATGTTCAACATCATTTAATATATACACATAATTGCTGTATAGTTTAAAAAAGGCCTTTAGACATCATCTGCATCGCTAAAGCTTTGTCTTTCCACAGACTCGCAATCATACAGCAGTGAGAGACTGTGATATAATCGAAGATCTGAGGAGCAGCAACTGTCTACACTCCCTTAGCTGTAAACATCCATATTCTTTGTTGTTCTTTTCTTTAGCTGCCTCTTTTCGAAATTCAGTGGGCATGCAAACGTAAACTTGTGTCCCTTTGACCAAAGGCAAAAATGACTGATGTGAGAAATTACGCAGAAGCATGAGGTATTTTTTATCCTTCAATACGACATCAAACGCCGACACGCAACGATTTATAATAAAATATGAGTGTTAAAGCGTGCTCCATCTTACCATTCTCATCATCTAGAAAAAAAAAAAAAATGGGTAAAAAAGAATGAAACATCTCCATAAAAGTTTCTTTTCATGATTCCTTCTCGGTTCTTGAGCCATTGTTCAAGAAAATATATACAAAAATACATGACATTTAACAGTCAAAATAAATTAAGATTATGGCCCACATTGCCATTTTAGTGATATATTCTTTATGCTCATATTGAATATGTATTGAATTGACAAATTGACTGAAATGCTCCAGTTACTGGTGATACCGGACCAACTCCCTCACACAGGAGTTTGTTTCATAGAGTTTGTTGAATGATTCACCCTGGAAGTCGTCACAACAGTCATATCCATGTTACCTGACGTAGCACAACCATCATGGCTTCTCAAAACAAGGCCCCTTCTGCACAGGCACCTACTGCCCTCTTTCAATGCAATTTTAGGCTGTGTTTAGCCCTCAGCCAAGACCAAGGGCAGAGGAAAGAAACAGCCCGCAGAATTCCCTCCAACGAAGGAAATGTTAAGAATCTGAGAGGGACAGAAAAGCGCTCAAGGCAGAGTGTAACAGAGCCATAGCGTAAGAGAGAGAGGCAGGGTCCAGGAAAGAGCGGCCATGCAGCAGACAGCAGGTTGAGGACTGGAAATGGGTCGTTTACTTGATGAGATCTTGGGCGCTGGGAACTCGGGGTCTGCTCTGGAGAGCCACTGGATGAGGAAGTTTCCTCTGTCATCTGAGAGTTGGGAGAGAGGTTTTAAGAAAAGGATTATGAGGTTTTGGTTTTGAAGGAGTCTTAAAGGGTTAGTTCACCCAAAAATGAAAATTATGTCATTAATTACTCACCCTCATGTCGTTCCACGCCTGTAAGACCTTAAGAAATTAAGATATTTTTGATAAAATACGATGGCTCAGTGAGGCCTGCATTGCCAGCAAGATAATTTTCTTTTTCAGTGCCCAGAAAGGTACTTAAGACATAATTAAAGGTGCCCTAGAACGTTCTTTTACAAGATGTAATATAAGTCTAAGGTGTCCCACTGAATGTGTCTGTGAAGTTTCAGCTCAAAATACCCCATAGATTTTTTTTAATTAATTTTTTTAACTGCCTATTTTGGGGCATCATTAACTATGCACCGATTCAGGCTGCGGCCCCTTTAAATCTCACGCTCCCTGCCCCCCCAACTATTGACTATAATACAGTGCATAAACAAAGTTCACACAGCTAATATAACCCTCAAATGGATCTTTACAAGATGTTTGTCATTCATGCTGCATGCATGCTTTGGATCATGTGAGTATAGTATTTATTTGGATGTTTACATTTGATTCTGAATGAGTTTGATAGTGCTCCATGGCTAACGGGCTAATGCTACACTGTTGGAGAGATTTATAAAGAATGAAGTTGTGTTTATGCATTATACAGACTGCAAGTGTTTAAAAATGAAAATAGCGACGGCTCTCTTGTCTCTGTGAATACAGTAAGAAACGATGGTAACTTTAACCACATTTAACAGTACATTAGCAACATGCTAACGAAACATTTAGAAAGGCAATTCACAAATATCACTAAAAATATCATGTTATCATGGATCATGTCAGTTATTATTGCTCCATCTGCCATTTTTCGCTGTTGTCCTTGCTTGCTTACCTAGTCTGATGATTCAGCTGTGCACAGATCCAGCTGTAATACTGGCTGCCCTTGTCTAATGCCTTGAACATGGGCTGGCATATGCAAATATTGGGGGCGTACATATTAATGATCCCGACTGTTACGTAACAGTCGGTGTTATGTTGAGATTCGCCTGTTCTTAGGAGGTCTTTTAAACAAATGAGATTTACATAAGAAGGAGGAAACAATGCGTTTGAGACTCACTGTATGTCATTTCCATGTACTGAACTCTTGTTATTCAACTATGCCAAGGTAAATTCAATTTTTGATTCTAGGGCACCTTTAAAACAGTTCATGTGACTACAGTGGTTTAACCTTAATGTTATGAAGCGACGAGAATACTTTTTGTGCGCCAAATAACAACTTTATTCAATAATATCTAGTGATGGCCGATTTCAAAACACTGCTTCATGAAGCTTTACGAATCTTTTGTTTCGAATCGGTGGCTCAGATCACCAAAATTATTCAATAGTTCACGTGACTTTGCCAGTTTGAAACGTGCTCTGAACCACTGATTCGAAACAAAAGATTTGTAAATCTTCAAAGCTTCATGAAGCAGTGTTTTGAAATCGCCCATCACTAGATATTGCTGAACAAAGTCGCTATTTTGTTTTTTTTTGCCGCACAAAAAGTATTCTCGTCGCTTCATAACATTAAGGTTACTCAAATGAACTGTTTTAAATATGTCTTTAGTACCTTTCTGGGCATTGCAAAATGAAATGATTTTGCTGGCAATGCAGGCCTCACATCGGATTTTATCAAAAATATCTTAATTTGTGTTCCGAAGATGAACGAAGGTCTTACGGGTGTGGAACGACATGAGGCTGAGTAATAAATGACATAATTTTCATTTTTGGGTGAACTAACCCTTTAAGTGAATTCTGAGGAGCTGTATACTGTAGGTCAAAGTGGACACTCACTTGGACACGGTGTCAGCAGACATGGTCTGATGTTCTCAGGCTTGGTGTCCATGCAGATGCCGATGGCATTATCAGGAGTGCTGCACATGACCTGCCGCTCCTGAGTCCCATTACCACAAGTCACTGAGCACTGCACATACATACAGAACACATTGAAACATATAGCAGAATGATTGTTTTGGGAAGGTTTTGAGAATAAGGTTGTTACAGTACATTAGGAGATAAAGTAGTCATATTTTAATGATAAAATCAAAATTACAAGAAAAATAGTCACAGCACTGAAGTCACAGTAACCTCACAATGAATGTGAATAACCCTTAAAGGGTTAGTTCACTAAAAAATGAAAATTCTATCATAAATTACTCATCCTCATGTAGTCCAAACCCATATGACTTGTTCATCATCAGAACACAAATGAAGATCTTTTTGATGAAATCTGAGAGCTTTCTGAAACTTCAATGCTTTAAAAAGTTCATAAAGAGATCGTAAAATTAATCAATATGAATTGAGCGGTTTAGTCCAAATTTTCTAAAGAGACTTGATCGCTTTACATGATGAACAGATTTCCTTTAGGCTTTTATTCACATATAAACATTGATTAGCGATCATAAACAGAAGAGAATGAACCTCATTTGTTCTCACGTGTCAAGCAAACATTCTTGATCTTCTGTTTATCACATCTGATGTGAAAGTTGATGAATGTTTTATATCTCAATATAAGCCTAATTTCAATCTGTTTGTCATAAAAAGTGATCGAGTCTTTTCAGAAAATTTGGACTAAACTGCTCAGTTCCTATGGATCAGCTTTACAATCTCTTTATGTATTTTTTGAAGCGTCAAAGTTTCATTTGCGTAGCTGTCTATGGAGGAACAGAAAGCTGTCAGATTTCATCAAAAAAGATCTTCATTTGTGTTCTGAAGAGGAATGAAAGTCCTCATGAGGGTTACATGAGGGTGAGTTAATGATCACAAAATTTTCAGTTTTAAACGCTACAAGTGAATTTAGACATCACAACATTTAAAATGTACAGTATGTAAAATGGTTTATTCATTTTGGGATTTGCTGAACATTGCATTTTATTATTTGTGTTTATTAACATCAAAACCTTTGAGCATTAGATGGTGACAAAAATATGAGAAATGAGCATGTACAATTAAATATCCAGTACTGATCAAGACTTTTTTATATGATAAATGAAAAAAATCTCATACTAACCTGAGACCAAGGTCCAGTTCTCCACTGTGCGGGGCATAGGTGACGATTACAGGGTCGTCGTCCTTCAGGACGGTCGTCGTTGCAATATTTGGCGTTGATGGCTTTGTATGTACCATCCAGTTCAGGCCTCACACAGCGCACAGGTCGAGTCTGAGAACCGGTCTTACCACATGATTTACTGCACTCCTCCCATTCTCCTGTCACCCAGCTGATATACACAATACACATTCAAAAAATGTTCACAAACTCCCATTTCCTTACACCATCCATCATCCATCACTTGTGTGTGTTCAAGTACGATTCTATGATATTGGTTTGAAAACTACCACATGGTGAACCTCATTTGCTTACATTGGTTCTGAGCACTCCTTCTGGTTGCAGGCTCGACTGATGGCGCGGGGTTTGGGTATGTTGGCGCAGAGTGTGCGGTGTACCATTTTGCCATCCGACTTCCTCCGGCATCCAAAACGTGTGTACTGTTTCCCTGCAAGCCAGATAAATAGACAAAACGGCACAATACAAGCTGCTGTCTCCTACGGTCGATCCAAGTTTCAATCAAAGCTCATGTCTGTTAGGGTTGTGCACCGTTCAGAGTTGAACTGAGAATTAAATTATTTTATCAATTTTCCTCAATTTGAATTGAGGTACCAAACAGAATTGTAATTCAAATCTTAATTTAAGGACGTATAACGAAAGAACAAACAATACTTTTACTTTTCAGTATGAATTACAGACAAACATGTTATCATACAGTACCTTTCAAAAGTTTGGGTCACTAAGATTTTTTTCTTTCTTCAAATTCACAACTTTGTTCAGCAAGCATGCATTCCTTTGATCAAAAATTGACAATTGCTACAAAATATTAATGTTACAAATAAATGCTGTTTAAATACTTTATATTAATCAAAGAATCCTGAAAAATGTATCATGGTTTTCACAATAATATTAAGCAGCACAATTGTTTTCAATATTGCTAATAATATAAATGTTTCTTCAGCAGCAAATCAGCATATTAGAATGATTTCTGAAGGATCATGTGACACTGAAGACTAGAGTAATAAAAATTCAACTTCAGAGGAATAAATTACATTTTTAAAAATATTAAAATAGAAAAGTTATTTTAATAATATTTCACAATATTGTTTTAAACTAATTTTTTACATAAGATCAAAAACATTAATAAATTATACCAACCTCAAACTTTTGAAGGGTTTTGTACATAAAACTTTTTTTAAATGTTAGTAATCAATGTTTGAAATGTACGGAAGAGGATTAGGGCCAAGCAATAATAAAAAAATAAAAACATCTCGAGATTAAAGTTGTTAAATTTCGAGAAAAAACTCGTTAAATTTTGAGAAAAAAATCGTTAAATTTTGAGAAAAAAGTCGAAATAAAATGTTGAGAATAAACTCATTAAATTTCGAGAAAAAACTCGTTAAATTTCAAGAAAAAAGTCGAGATAAAATGTTGAGAATAAACTCGTTAAATTACGAGAAAAAACTCGTTAAATTTCGAGAAAAAAGTCGAGATAAAATGTTGAGAATAAAGTCATTAAATTACGAGAAAAAACTTGTTAAATTACGAGAACAAATTCGTTAAATTATGAGAAAAATGTCATTAAATTTCGAGAAAAAAGTCGAGATAAAATGTTGAGAATAAACTCATTAAATTATGAGAATAAAGTCATTAAATTACGAGAAAAAAGTCGTTAAATTATGAGAACAAATTCGTAATTTAACGAATTTGTTCTCGTAATTTAACAACTTTTTTCTCGTAATTTAATGACTTTATTCTCAACATTTTATCTCGACTTTTTTCTCGAAATTTAACTATTTTTTTCTCGTAATTTAATGACTTTATTCTCAACATTTTATTTCGACTTTTTTCTCGAAATTTAATGAGTTTTTTCTCGAAATTTAACAACTTTAATCTCGAGATGGTTTTATTTTTATTATTATTGCTTGGCCCTAATCCTCTTCTGTAGAAATGCCACATATTCAATTTTTAAAATAATTTTTAAATAAGCATTTAATTGTCATTCCTAACTAAATTATAACTCAACATACTGTGGGACATTGTCAATTCAATTTAAATTCTAAGTCTATTGAAAGTGAATTGTAAAGGACAAATATTCTTCTATATTGCTGTGTACCTCCGCCACATGGCTTGGAACAGTGCGACCACTTCCTGAGAGCCCACTCGAAGTAAATTGTGTCATCCTGAGGCAGGGTGTTCTCCATTGATGAAAGCGGGTCTTCTGGCAGGATGTATTTGTATGAAAGCGTGACTTTAGAAATGCTCTGAGAATGAACCTGGAGAAGATATTTGATATTGGAGAAGTATGTTACTTATAAATATATTCTATTGACTAGCCTTATTGCTATCATGTGATTTAACCTTAAATGTATTAATTGTAACCATATTGAATCAATGTTTTCAGAAGCAAAACAATAGGTGTGTCTATGAAAAATACCAAGTTCTGTCATGAAACTCTAGATGGTACAGGCTGATGTTACATTGTTAACTACACTGCACCAGCTGATTGGCTCCTGTTGCAGTTCTTCTAACACTAATTGCTTGAGTGTGTAGCTTTTCATTTCTTAAACATCCATGTACGTAGGAAGACACATCATGGCCATATTCCAAGATGACAATGTCAAGATTAATCAAGGCTCAAATTGTGAAAGAATGGCTGGGAGGGAGAATGAAGAATCATTTTCATACATGAATTGGGACCTTTGAGTCCAGACCTTAATTTCATTGAAAGTCTTTGGGATGTGCTGGAGTAGACTTTACAGAGTGCTTGACTCTTGCATTATCAATACAAGATCTTGACCAAAAATTGATGCACCTCTTGGTGGAAATAAATGTTGTGATGTCATTTCAATTTTTGGTCAAGATCTTGTTTTGACAATGCAAGAGTCAAGCACTCTGTAAAGTCTACTCCAGCACATCCCAAAGACTTTTGGGATCCTAAAGAAATTTTGCCAGACATAAAACATGCTAGAAACATAATAATCACAGCAATAATGATCCAATCATAGACTCTTAACCATTTGCCTATTTAAATCCAAACAGTGACTTTTTTTGGCCGGGCAGTGTACATTGAGGATGGCATGAGGGTGGTAAATGATGAGAAAAGTTTCATTTTTGGGTGAACTATCATCCAACTTGTAGTATTTAGAAATGCACTACTATATATAGTGCCCTTATTATCCCTGAACGTCCTTAGTTCTGGATTTATAGTTACAATAACTGATATAATGCTCATTCTCACCATTATGAGAACTCCATATTTGAGTGGTCCAGTGGTCTGCACTGTCTCCATGTCATCATTGTTAGCATACTCCCACGCCACACCTTTCTCAATTACTGTACGTGACTCAGGAAAGTCGCCCTCGTCGTTCAGGAAGAGATGATCTGTGGCCTGGTTCTTCACCGCTAGCAGAGGACAATTTAACATTAGGACAATCATGCAGTCCAATTTATGCACCAAGTGGGAAAAAACAAGTATCAGTCTTCATCAAGCTGATTTAATATGCGTTTCTTGTACCTATAAATCACAATTTTGGAAGGCATTAATTCTAAGTAACCAAGGTGCTTCACGGCCACTGAGCTGGAGCTCCCTCTCAGTGCCAGGAGGAGTCCAAACCTCTCCATCAATAACAAACAGTGGGAGGCCAGACACTTGCATTATGAAGGCCAGTGTTGGAGTGATTAATCACATTGTCATTTGCTGAGAAGGAGCTTCTACCTAGAATATGTGGAGTTCCTTTGAATTCACGGATCTGTATGTGGCGTGCTCCTCTAGGAATCTCCAGGATCTTTAGAAAACCTAGGAATAAAATTCAAAAAAGCTAAAATGAGATTTGAAAATGGAAAAAAAATCCTGATTATGATGAAATTTTGAAACAAATCTGGGTGGAAAACAGTGAGTGACCTGCTCACGGAGTCTGCAGCGAGGGCAGAAACTCACCTGGTTTCCTTGTGCTGCGGGTGAAGTTTCCTTTGACGATCTTGCAGGTGGAGTTGTCTCCTCCACACACGCCACACTTATCGTCCTCTAGCTCTGAGGCTATAACATTATCACAGCCCACTTTCTGTGCAGAGAGAAGGGTTTAAGAGAATATATAGAGAGATGTAGGCCCAACTAAGGTGCTGACCTTATAAGCTGAGCAGATTCACAGAAATGTTATTTTATAAAACTTCTTTGCAGGAACTCTTTTGAATTCATTCAAGGTGCATTTTTTCATTAAAAGGTTTCCCTCATGAAGAAATGATCAGTAGACCTACTTAAAAAAAATATTTAAAATTACATGAGTGACATGCAATAGTGCTGATTTATTATGTATGGAGTGGGTCGCCTCTTGAGGCCTTCTATGTTGAGATGACCAGCCGAATACTACTAAATTCATCAGTAATAATCATAGGCGATCAGGGCTTGACATTAACTTTTTTGCACACCAGCCACTGTGGCTAGTAGTTTTTCCAAAGTACTGGCCACTCGGAATTTTCACTGGCCACAATTTTGCTGTTGGGAAATTACATTTTATATGATTAAAGTTGACTTTGGCAAGCTAAAATTACTTGATTTTGAGTCATTTTACTTGATTAGCTAGATTTAAAACCCTTTCAAACTTTCAAATGCAGATTGAACACCCAAATCAAGACTAGGCCTACATGGTATATCAGCTGGTATGTACGGGTGGGAAATGTGACCATAATATGATAAATTTGATAATTTTGTAAGTTATTTTTGTTAAGCTATATAAAAAGAACAAAGAAGCAAATTAGCAAATTACAAATACATTAGTAAATTAAATAGCCTAGGTTCATTTAACATTTATTTTGTTGTTTGATTAACATCAATGACAGAACTGGGCTTCTGAATGCATGGACGTAATATACTGACACACATCCAATTTTTACCCACCTGTTTATGTCCACTTAACCCTTAAATGCAAACCTCGGGTCTTTAGTGACCTGGGACATCATTCACTACCCTCCTCCTCGTTCATTTTTTAAAGTTAGACATCCTTCTTGGTATTTCTCAATCAATTCATTATAACAAGAAAAAAATCATAAAATTATAAAAGAATGCCTATTTTTGTATACATTTTTTGTAAAAATTGTATAGGGTCGCAAACGACCCGAGGTGTGTATGAGTGTACATATATTTTTTCTGCACAACAATAATTGAATCTTAGATGACAGAATAAGTGCAATTCACCTTTATTCCACAAGGTGGCAATGTCTGATACACAATGCTGAAGTGACGACTCATTTAGACAGAAAACAAAATAATAAGAGAAACATGAAATGGCTCAGCGATTTACTGCAGAGCAAGTACTGAACGCAAACAACTATGACTGTAACTGTCACTGGATGGATCTGTTGAAGCTGTTAGCGATCGAAATATTGATTTTGAAGATGTTGAAAATTATATAGTTCTGAGAATATGTTTGAGATCGCGAATGGGCTCATATTCGTGACCTCAAACATAAATCTAGCCCATTGTTTGCTGAATTTACTGGGAAATGAGCTCTGACGAGGACGGTGATGATGGCATAAAACACCTGCTCAAACGGAGCCCTTTCAAGCTCCAAAAGGTAACAAAATACGATTTATTTTATTCTTCTGTAATTATTACTCTAATATCAGAGGAGTTTTATATTATCACGACAGGTGGAGATCAGTGTTATAGATCCGGGTCGATAAAGACCCGAATATGTAAGAATGATTGGCGAAACAGTCATGCATTTAAGGGTTAAGCCATAACCGACTGTATTCATGCAAGATACTCCACACGATGGACATTTTGGCATCTGTGTGTGCGTGTATTTGACCATTCAGGTGCAAGGAGAACTGATCGTGCGCGACAGCGATTCAGCCTATCCCGCCTTCACTTTCTACAAATTAATCGATAATGAATTGCGATCGGATTGTAATTTTGTGCTACGACGAGCTTGGCTTTACCTTTGATTAGGCAATAGGCTGAAATTATATTCAAACCACCAAAGTGGCTAGTGGGAGTGGCTGTCTTACCCGCCACAACTGAAATCTACCTGCATTTGGTGGGTTGGCAGGTGTTAATGTCAAGCCCTGTAGGCGACTAATAGGCAAATAAACACTGCAAAAACTCTAACAGAACGCTAATTGATTTCTCTAATGCCGTGGCATTAGCCAACCAGACATACTTCCTATTCAACGTAACCCTATAATTCGTATCCGTGCCTGCAATCGCCATGCTGGACGATTATGAAAACTTCCGTTTAGCCCTTCTCATCCCCAGTGCCACCTGTAGAGCTCTACTACAGGGGTTTAAATATATTCTTGCAGCAGAATTTCCTTTATGTATGTTATTTTAAAGGATTATTTCACTTTAAAATGAAAATTACCCCAAGCTTTACTCAACCTCAGACCATCCTAGGTGTATGTGGCTTTCTTTTGTCTGATGAACACAATCGGAGTTATATGAATAAATATCCTGATGCATCCAAGCTTTATAATGGCAGTGAATGGGAAACAAGTATGAAGCTCAAGAAAGTGCCTCCATCAATCATAAAGGTATTCCATACGGCTCTGCAGGTTAAATCAAGGCCAAAAATATGGATATTTTTTCTAACACAAATGCATCGCTTTGTCACGTCTGACACAAAGACAAGAAGGTAAGATCCAAATGCAGCTTTAATGGGGTAATCCAACACGTAATCCACAAACAGGCAAGGGTCAAAATCCACAGAGCAGTCCAAACAGAAAACACAGAAACAAACACAGAAAACAATGACCGTAAATGAAACCACAATAACAAAGGCAGAAACAAACTCAGTATAAATAGACAGACACTAATCATCAAACACAAAACAGCTGGGTGCAATCAGGATAATGAGTCCGGGAAGTGTGTTATGGGAAATGAAGTTCACAGGTGATGAAAACCAAAAGTCCAGGTTGGAGTGCCCTCTAGTGGCAGACAAGAGCACTCCCAGTAATGATCATGGCACACTTCACTTCAGAAGGACTTTATTAACCCCACAGAGCTGTGTAGAGTACATTTATGTTGGATGGATGCACTTTCTTGAGTTTCATACTTGTTTCCCATTCTTTCCCATTATAAAGCTTGGATGCGTCAGGATATTTATAAATATAACTCCAATTGTGTTCATCAGAAAGAAGAAAGTCATACACACCTAGGATGGCTTGAGGGTGAGTGAAGCTTGGGGTGATTTTCATTTTAAAGTGAACTAATCCTTTAACTAATTGAACAAATTCTTGTATGTGCTCAGCAGCATAGCAGATCATGTCCACCAAAATCAAGCATGTGCACATTTCATGCCGCATAACAATAAATGCTGGTAAAATAATTCACTCAGAGAGTTGTCATGATAAATATAAATATGTCATGATAAATTGTACAATGAATGTATATTCTATCCCCCTGCACTACCCCTACTCCTAAACCTACCCATTTTTAATAAAACATTGTTTAGTATGTTTTTAAAGCTATTTTACATATGAGGGCTCATGAAATGTCCTCATATTTCATGTTTACGTCGTAATACCAGTGTAATACCCATGTCATTATACAAATTTGTGTCCTCATAAATCACAAAAACACGTGCACACACACACACACACATAACATAACTTCATGCTTCAATACTTTTACTTAGAAAACAAGACAAAATACTAATTAAGAAAACTATTTCTGCAAAATTTGAATCTATAACTGAAAGCTTTTGTGTGTGGTGCAGCAACCATAGCAATAGACGTCCTTATAAAGGCTAAGACAACATGTATGAATAGTATATTAGCTCTAAACTTAATCCTAATTCAATCCAGTACTCATATTTGCCAATGAAATCAATAAATGTCAATAAAGTTAAAGATGTTCAGGCAGGAAACACTCTTGAGCACACAACTGCATGGAAACAATCACAGATCCTTTCTTTCCCATATTGAATGTCAGTGCCAGAACAAATTCAAACCCATTCTTTTCCAGACATTCATATCCCTCTCAGATTATAAAGCAATACATCTTGGAATGCACTTTATCTTTTAATTCCAGTAGCAAAACATCATCAATCTGCTCTACCCACAGGACATCACAGTCATGTATTCCACCAATAACAGAACTAGCTAAAAACAAACCATTCAAGACAGTGTTCTGTTCTAGCTCAACACTTTACATGGCAATGAGGAGTGGAAAGGCCTCAGAAGGCTGATTAAACTTGATATTATTCATTCTATGGCATTTTGGAGGATGAACTTCAGTGATGGATGGTTTGTGTGGGTGTGTTTGAATAACCTTTACCTCACACTCCCCACGCACACACACGCTGTAAGGGTCTTTGTAGGAACAACGTGTGCCGTCATGCACCATTCTCTTCATGGACACCACGTCTCCGGTCTCTTTTGACTGGCAGTATAGTTGACATCTCTCTTCAGCTGTCCAAAAAACAAACAAACAACAGACCACAGACAAATTCATACAATTCATTTTTGTAGCTATTTGTCAGGTGCAGTTTTAGCACACATACATTTTTGTATGGTTAAAGAGACACTGAAATGAATAATAATCATTAATAAGCATTTTAGGTATGAGCAACTTCAGAAATGTACAAATGTTTACAAAACCTTTACAAAAGTTCATATAATTCATGGAATTAATAGGTTGTTGTTTTATTGTATTTTTAAGAGATTCATTAAATATCTTCACTGCATCACTTTTACTTAAAGGTGACCTATTATGCAAAATTCACTTTTATATTGTTTTTGAACATAATTGTGTCCGCAGTGTCTGTACACTACCATCCTATTGTGATAAAAATCCATCCACTCCATTTGTTATTTTCTCCATAAATTGGAAACAGTGTCCAGTATCCATTTCTTTTAGGAATGTGACATCACATTGGAACAGGCCCCGCCCACGACTGACACGGAATCTACCCTATCAGCTTAGCTCCTCCCCTGAGTGAGCTGTACACAGTCCACCGTGTATATCTCCTTGCCAGAGCATTTAAAGGGTTAGTTCGCCCAAAAATTAAATTTCTGTCATTAAAGATGGTAAAGAGGATGTTTTGTTTTATACATTTTTGCAATATTACTTGAAACTGTCTTTACTAACTGATAAAAGACTATTTATTAGGTGCACTGAAAGGAATAATATTAATATACATCATCTGTGCACGAGGTAGGGCCTTAAAAACATCAGCCAATCGTTTACGCGATCATCGCGTAAACGATTGGCCCTCTGGCTTGTCAATCACTGCCTTGTGAGAGATGTGCGCGGCTGCGCGCTCCAGTAACTTTCCACACTCTACAGGCGCCGCATGCAATGTTTTTGTCAGGAGACAGGAGTAACAACTGCAGATTATGAGTTACCTGTGGTAAGTCCGACATAATGAATCCACTAACACGACATAGCGAATGCCGGTGGTAAACACTCGTGTTCCAATACTCGTGCATGAGTTTTGGGAGGCGTTCCCTTGAAATTTCAAAAACTCACTAACAGTCTTTGGTTTCTCAGTCGACGAAAAGATCCTCTTTAGCACCTTTAAGTACTCACCCTCATGTCGTTCCAAACATGTAAGACCTTTGTTCATCTTCAGAACACAAATTAAGATATTTTGATGAAATCAGTTTTTTTTTTTATCTCCCATAGAAAGCAATGAAATTAGCACATTCAAGGTCCAGAAAAGTAGTAAAGACGTCATTAAAATAGTCCATGTGACCACAGTGATTCAACCTTAATGTTATGAAGCACGAGAATACTTTTGTGCGCAAAAACAAAACAAAAATAATGACTTTATTCAACAATTTCCTCTCTACCCTGTCATTCTCTTGACAGGGTAGAGAGGAACGCAGTTTACGTTGAAGACACATTGCAGAGATTC
This sequence comes from Megalobrama amblycephala, assembly GCF_018812025.1. Taxonomy (NCBI): domain Eukaryota; kingdom Metazoa; phylum Chordata; class Actinopteri; order Cypriniformes; family Xenocyprididae; genus Megalobrama; species Megalobrama amblycephala. The sequence goes on from NC_063061.1 coordinate 18,390,695, forward strand.
TGTGTTTATGTCCGAACACCAACTCTGTATTGGCCGGCTCCTGCATCACCATCACACGCATGCATCGTGGTGCTCACGTGAACAGTGTCGGCCAATACTGAGCCGGTGTTTGGACGTAAACACGGAAGCCCTGCACTGCACCAACTGCGTAGGAGACAGAAAGGGTTTTTGCACACAAAAAGTATTCTCATCGCTTCATAACATTAAGGTTGAACCACTGTAGTCACATTGACTATTTTAACAATGTCTTTACTACCTTTCTGGACCTTCGGATTTCATCAAAAATATCTTAATTTGTGTTCTGAAGATGAACGAAGGTCTTGCGGGTTTGGAATGACATGAGGGTGAGTAATTAATGACAGAAATTTCATTTTTGGGTGAACTAACCCTTTAACAGCAGCATTCATGTAAGAAATGTATTCTTATTAAAGCTACTAAAGTTATTCATTCAAGAGCAGTGAGTGATTGATGTTTGATTCATATTAACAGCATATACTGCAGGTACTATTACGCTGCTGTCAGTTTAATACACAGATATCTAATATTCGCATGTGATTTCTTTCCTTGCTGTTTACTTTCACATACATAACCGACCGTGTTTATGTGAACTTTATGTGAATTCAATCCAGTACTCAGTTTAATACCGTCTGACACCGTCTGACAGCCAGCTTTCTGTGCGTGTGCTTTGAATCAGTGCGCTCAGAAAATCATATATCATAAATTTAAACTGATATGGATTTAAAATGCATGCAGATAATAACTTTCATGATGACGAAGAACTGCAAGGTCACGTGAGCGTTACCACGATAGAGATGATAATCAAAACCAAACAGATTTTTTGTTTGCTTTTGGCAGAGTATCCGAGGCACGAGCTTTAAAGGCACAGCTTTGTTCTGGCAAGGGGGCAGCAGCTCATTTGCATTTAAAGATACATGCACAAAAATAGTCGGGCAGGGACAATACTATCAATGCATCGTGATTTGTGGATCGTTTCTGTTATTTTTCCAAACGCAAATCAATTCTAAGCTTAGTTTTTAACAGCAGATGGGACTCTATGCTATTTTTTAGCCGCATGCTCAAATGCACATGAAGAAGAGCGCTCGTGCGTTCGGCTAAGTATGACAATGTATTTTGTACCTTAGAATGCTTTTATGACACTAGATAATTTGTAATCAGCCCCTGCAATTCGCTTAAACCTTTTCGAACTTTATGAATGATTAGCCTTTTTTATAGAAGGTTCAAGTGGTGTGTGAAGGAAGCAGAGTACAGCTGTTTCTAAAGCACACAGCGCCATCTGCTGTTGAAAACTAAGCTCAGAATCGATTCGACAGAGAATCGCAATACATATGGAAAATATCAGAATCGATCCAGAATCATTTCTCTATTCGCAATGCATCAACGTATTGTCCCAGCCCTAGAAAATAGCATGTTTTGCTTCCACTCAAAAAAATGGGCAACATAGTATAATAAACAATCAGTGGGGTATTTTGAGCTGAAACTTCACAGACACATTCTGGGGACACCTGAGACTTATAAGATTTATGGTGTGTCCGTCACTTTACTCGAGCTGACACTTTAGAATGTTAAAATAAATGTTAGGATTTTACTTTTACATTTTTTGTCTAAAACATCTTTATTTAACTTTATAACTGGGACTGTACAATTAATAACTTTGTTAATAACAATAAACATAATACTATTATTGTATCATTTGAAAATGTAATTATACATTGTTCTTCTAAACTTTCACCTAAGAATCCTGAAGAAAAAAAAAAAAAAAGATCACAGTTTCCACAGAAATATTAAGCAGTATTAAACTGTTTTAAAGTGAAAGTGACATGATGTATAGCCAAGTATGGGCTACACACACCCGGCCGGAGCAGTGGGCAGCCATTCTTGCTGCTGTGCCTGGGGGTAAGGTGCCTTGCTCAAGGGCACCTCAATTGTGGGTAATGAGAGTGTAAGAGAGCACTCCCCCCGCATTTCCGGACCATACTGAGATTCAAACCCATGACCTTCGGGTTACAAGCCTGACTCTCTAACCATTAGGCCACAACTGAGCAGTAAAGACTGACAGTGAAGACTGGAGTAATGATGCTGAAAAGTCAGCTTTGCCATCACAGGAATAAATTACATAGATTTAGTCAACAATGCCAATGATATCAGAGTTGTGGCGTAGTGATAATGTTTTTTTGAGCAATGTGTCCTAAAAGAAGGTGTCTGCTACATGAATAATCATAAATAATAATAAAAAAAGATTCTGCAAACACTGCAATATTGTTCATACTGTTTACAGAAAACAAGACTGTTTACTCCTCTCAGCAGCAGAGAGGGACGCTGGAGTGGTTATTAGCTGAATACCTGCATTCCCTCTACTGTAGCAGTAATTCGGCCCCAGTGGATAACTGGAGATGCCATTGCTGCTTAATCACATTTCCATGTGCCTTTCTTCCAACCGCTGCTGTCCAACACTTGGCTGATGCTCTTCTCAATGACTGGGCCAAACCTTTGGTCAATGTATCGAAGCATCTAAGAGTAACTCTCCAGTTGATTAACAACCCTATAACTCTTTCTAAATTCTTAAAGTTGAAATTACCAAATAAAGACATAAATAATGATACCATAACCATGAAAGAGAGAGAGCCAAAAATGGTAGCAGATACAGACACTTTTTCCCCCAGAAAAGAGTTTTAGTTACATCCTTTCCATTACTTTAATTTCCATTCTCTTGGTTGCTGTTCTGCATTGAGGTTTTAAAGGTGCAGTATGTAGTATTTTCTGTCCGCTAGAGACCTATTCAAAACAAAGGCGTAGCTTGAAGACGCCAAGTTTGAGTGCAGAATCTTGGGACATGTGGTCTTTACCTCACAGCCGGTGGAAAACAATTGGGATAGGAGTTGAACGAGGCTGCTGGAGCGATCGCGCAACACATGCCGCAAGCTGCAGAACTTGTATTATGCCACAGTCGCCGACGCTGCTTCCACTTTTCCAGTCACAAGTATGAGGTAACGCAGCTCTGTTTATCATATTAGATACATCTGACTGTGTTGAAAATGTTATAACGTTACTCTGTGCGTTCGCTCGGTGGCTGCTGTGAGACACTGTTACACACTGCAGTAAGCTCGATCGATTTTAGAATATCATATTAAAAGCTGGATGGCTTGTGTTGATAAATGGCATGCAATTAATTTTAAAACATATTGTATGATGGAGAAAATTCTGTATTACTGTTACTAAAAATAAAGCTGCATCTGATTATGTTATGTTAGCTACTTCAAAAAATAGTGTTTTTCTTTGAGGCATGGTAAAGCATGGTACTTGCAAAAAATCAAGAAAATTTGATTTAAACAATAAGACTAAACGTGTTGAGCTATATAACAATAATTAGTTTTCTGTCTATAAACGTAACCAAACAGTTGTTCCCTTGCCTATTAAAACATGGTTTCTACAAAATAAAACCGGAACCCGAGGGTAACGCGGATATGACGCAATTGACAGGCGACTCCTCGCACGTCCCGGAGCCTTGGTTAAAATTGCAATTTTCTCACTATTTGCAAATAGTTGTAAACATTTGGGATATTGTAAGTACTCAAGTGAACAACACTCTAAAAAATGCTGGGTTAAATATGGACAAAACCATGGATTGGGTTGTTTTTACCCAGCCATTTTTTTCAACCAATTTTGGATTTATTTTTTTAGCCAGCAATATTGTAATATAGTAAAAGGCATGTTTTTGCTCACCCCCAAATAGGGGGAAATTTGTGGGGTATTATAAGCTGAAACTTGACCAGACCAGAGACTTATATTACATCTTGTGAAAGAGGGCATAATGGGTGCCCTTTAACCCAACCTGCTGGGTTTGTCCATATTTAACCCAACTTAGGTTGTTTTTAACCCAGCATTTTTTAGAGTGAAAATATATAACAGTGGCCTAGTGGTTTTTGGATATTTTACTGCAAAATTCTTACATATTGCACCTTTAATATCTAGTGAAAAAAAGTATACTTTATTGTATTTTAAATATATTCCCTTTATCTATAGTACATTGCAAATATACTAAAAAAAGTACTATCTTTTAATATATAAAAAGTATATTAGTATCATATTTTCACAATACAACTTTTAACACACTTTAAAATAATTGTACTTTAGCATATTTTCTAAAAGTGTAAGTTCAGTTTATTTTTTAAAAGTGTATTTATTTGCACTTTATAAAAATATATTTGAGGTATAACTGTGTGCTGAAAATGATCTTTATTTTAATGGCCTTGAAAACAAACGCATTCAACTTGTAAAAGTTCAACTTGTAAAAGTTTCGCATTCAACTTGGAAAATGCGTTAAGCTGTATTTAAATAGTAGTACAATTATAATACTGTATTGTGTGAGATTATGTAATTCAAAGTACAGTAGTCAACATTTGAAGTGGATCAAAAAGTTCAGCAAAGTTGTCCTAAGAAGAAGGTTTTAGGACAACTTTGATTAAAGATTTTGATCCGCTTCAAATGTTGACTATATTATACAAAGTATAAGTAATAACAAAGTGTACTGTTATTGACTGCAAAGTGTGTAATGTTTAGTATTTGGAATAATATATTCATTGTATATTGCTTGTGTGTTCTGAAGACACTCATAATTTTGTAATGTACTTAAATCACAAATAAAGTGTACTTATAACACAAAGTGAACTTATAACAGAAATAAAGTATACTTTTAACACAAATTAAGTACACTGTAATATCACTAATCAACCATGTAATTAGTCCCTACACAGGCATATACTTAAAGTGTACTAAGTATACTTGAAGTTGTTCCAATTTAGCACACAAAAGTACACTAAATATACTTAAAGTTGTATTTTAATACAATTTAATTACAACTAAAATATACTTAGTACAAAATTTGTTGTTTCAAAACAGCACACTTTAAGTTAACTAATCATTAACACACTTGAAATATACTAATAATTAGTCTTGCTGTGAGTATACTTAGCATACTTTGTTTTCACTAGGGATGGCACAGCATAAAACAAGATATCTTCATAACACTTTGCATTGACTGACAACATTAACTGACAACAAACAATTCATTTTTACAGCATTTAACCTTTGTTAATGTTAGTTAAAATTCATGTTAGTGCATTAACAGACACAGTTCCTGATCTTAAAAATATATTTTTATTAATGTATTAGTAAATTTTGAGATGAACAATAACTAAAATTAAGAAATGCTGTAGAAGTACTGTTAATTGTTAGTTCATGCTAACCAATGTTAACAAATGAAACCTTATTGTAAAGTGTGACCAATATCTCAAAATGCAGAAGTGTAAAGTTACTAGAATGCAAAAAATACTACATATGCCACTTATAATAACTTCCTTGAACACAAATTACAGGGGCGAGGAAAATTATTCTTAGCTCTTATGCTATGAAAGCATTTACAGAAAAAGTAGCTTTGTTAATAATATTTAAACAGCACATTCCTTTGAACGAAAAACATGCTCCAAGACACATGGCGGACATCAGGAAGCATTAAAATGAAAAGTATAACATGTGAGCGTGCCAATGTCTTTTTCACCTACATAAAATGAGACTAAACAAAAGTGGAAAATGATTTGGGAAATAATAACACTAGATAAATAGCTTTGACTCACGTTCAGGGTGCTCGTAGGGCAGCCAGTGGTGTTTGGTGCCTTCATGCTCAAAGTGGGGGTTCCACATCTTGCACTGCTCCTCTCTGAAGTCAGCCAGGGCCTTTGCACACTCCTCCATGTTACAGAGCTGGAACTCATAGTTGTTTCCATAACAAGTGCGCCCCCCATTGGCCGGACTACAACATAGAACAGGGTTGTTCAAGTAAACAGAGGAGAAATGTTAGGGGAAGATCAATCTGAAGACACTCACATTGGGTTGTTACACTCTCGAGTGCGGAACTGTACTCCACCATCACAGGTCCGAGAACAGGAACCAAACTTGGTCCACTGACCCCAGTGGCCATCCTGCCTAAGAATGTCTGGTGTCAGCTTGATACAGTGACCCTTAAAACAGTGCTAGAGAAATAGAGAGAGAAAAGAAAGTAAAAGATAAAAAGTAGTATCTGTTATTTTGGTTTTGTGTAATGTAGAGTAGAAGGATTACAAGTCCAACCTTTTCTGTTGCACACTTGGTCCCATCGATAGGAGGGCCCTTCTTGGTCTTGCAGAAGAAAGGGTTCTCGGGGTGGCTGCACCACAGCTGCTTGCAAGGATCGTAGGTGCTGTACTAAAAGAAACAGTCATGCTCGCATTCATACATGCAGTCTGTGACAGATTACATGGTTGTATGGTGGCAGGGAAAAAGAAAAGTGACAGATAACTTTTATTTTTCCTTTACTTGTTTACAAAAAAATGTGCAAATCTTTTGCCTTCATGGGTACAACAGCTTGTCACTGAGGCAGTAGTCTTGCATAGCCTATTTCAAACTGACAGCAGCTGACTGACATGTAAAGCAACCAATCACAGTTAGTTTTGTTCCACGCCATGTTTAGGGGCGTGAAAATGTAACATCAATGTCCCTACAATAACAGACCGGTGTTTAGTTGATCCTGATAAGTGCTCATTGTCACAGTTGTAAACAATGTTCTTCTTCCATAAGGGGGTTTGGCATCACTGCATCTTTGTTTCCAGGCAGACTGTTAAAGAACGTGACACACAGGTCTCCTGGATATCTTGTAGAATTCAATCAATCAGATGACGACTTTGAAAATCCTGAGGTATTTCCAGTTAAGTCGGAATTGTCGGAATTGTGAGAAATCAGAATTGCGAGATATAAACTCGCAATTGCGAGAAAAAAGTCAGAATTTTTTAGAAATAAATGCAACTGTGAGAAAAAAGTCAGAATTTCCAGATAAAGTCAGAATTGCGAGAAATAAAGTCAGAATTGCAAGATATAAAGTAGCAATTCTGACTTTATTTTTGCAATTCTGACTTTATCTGGAAATTCTGACTTTTTTCTCACAGTTGCATTTATTTCTAAAAAATTCTGACTTTTTTCTCGCAATTGCGAGTTTATATCTCGCAATTCTGATTTCTCACAATTCCGACTTTTTTCTCGCAATTCTAACTTTCTCACAATTGCAAGTTTATATCTCGCAATTCTGACTTCTCATATTTGTGAGATATCAAGTTGCAATTGCGAGTTATAAAGTCCAATTATGAGGGGAAAAAAAATACTGGCTTATCGCAATTCTGAGATAAAAGAATTTTGACTTTTTTTCCTCGCAATTGCGTTTATATCTGTTACAGTTGTACTGGTTTGAAGAGATGAGGCAGGTACGGATTTCCACAATACACAATACTTTAATCCAAAAGGCAAGGAGAACCAAACATACAACGTAAACATAACATTAAGACGGACGAGGAGTGAAGGGAGTGAGTGCAATATAAAGGGAGTGATGATCATAGAGTCCAGGTGCAGGTGATGAGTGGTGATGAGGAGCTGACGAGGGAAGTGAGTGCAGGTGACGAAACAGGAGGATACTGGGAAATGGAGTCCAGGGGAACAAGGGATCTGTAACAATATCTCGAAATTCTGACTTTTTTCTCACAATTGCAAGTTTATATTTCACTATTCTGACTTTATAACTCGCAATTGCGTGTTTAAGTTTGAATTGCAAGATGTAAACTCGCAATTCTGAGAAAAAAAGTTGTATAAAATTGTGAGTTTATATCTCACAATTCTGACTTTATAACATGCAATTGTGACTTTATATCACGCAATTCTGACTATATATCTCGCGATTGCAAGTTTATATCTCGTAATTCAAATTTCATAACTTGCAATTGCAAATTATATCTTCCAATTCTAACTTTCTAACTTTATTCTGAATTGCACGCAATTCAGAGAAAAAAAAGTCATAATTGTGAGATTAAAAAGTCGCAATTACCTTTTTAATTTTTTATTCAGTGGAGGAAACAAGCTTCCATATACCTTAAGGGTACATGTTACAAAAAGGTACAAAATTGTCCCTTTAAAGTTACTGACCCAGTGACAAACAGTTGTACACCTTAAGGTAAATTTTTTGAAAAAACAAACAAACAAACAAACAAACAAACAAACAAACAAACAACGACCTGAACTGTAAAATATGGTGATCATGTTCTCCAGAATAATTTGAGAATGATCCAAATAGCATCTTGTGCTTCAGTGGTACAAAGAGTTACATGATCAATGTCATTTGATTACATTTGATTAGTCATATTAGAAATAATACAGAAGCTTAAATATTCCTTCTTAATTTGATCTCATGGCTTTCCACAGTTTGAAAAAAAAAAACCCAATTATTATTATTTGAAGGTTTAAATAAAAACAAACATATTTTCCCATTTCAGCACACATTTTCAAACACATTTTCAGTATAATCTCTTATTATCTTAACTTTTTGGACTTCACTGTATAAGCTGCATTGCCAGATTTTCTAACTATAAATCTAACTAGTTTATGTGGAGTGAGATGGCATGTCAGGTTGGTTGGTGTGATAAAGTCTCTCTTTCACTCACCGCAGTGCACATCATGTAGCCCATGCCAAAGTCAAAGCGGCACTGTTCATTCATAGAGTAATGCAGACCAGGCAGCTGGGGCAGAGTTGGCCACTCATGATCAAAAGGGTCGTCACGAAGACAGTCATATGTACTGCATGAGTAACAACACTATTTTAGGATTTACAATCAATGAACAGTATGAATAATAGAACATATTCATATACTACAAAGCAGGAAGCTACCAAAACACAGTAACTCACTTGAGGTATCGCCTGAGCTCCTGTTGACTGCATCGGGACCAGTGAAAGCGGTGAAAGGCTGCTTGAACCAGAGGAGCCATGATACTGCCCATGGGAACCTCATCCCCACACTCATTTGCCTGGCCATCATGCTCCATCCCCAGTCTGAATATAACAATCGAATATCACTCAGTCTATACAGTCATCTTTTGTACTTAAAGGAAATGTGGGTGAGAGAATGTACATATGTAATTCTAATGTATTAAAATATCAGGGATGCACCGATACCATTTTTTCCAGAATAAGTACAATACCGATATTTTGGTCCTTCTCGATACCGATTACCGATACCTGTATTTCAATGCATTTGTAATTTTTTTTTCAAATATGGGGTGGAGAAACCAATGCGGTCCAATAACCAAACCAATCGGTCAGATACAAGTATCAGTAGTGGTGCATCCCTATATATATATATATATATATATATATATATATATATATATATATTCAATATTTAGAAATATAAATTATGGCAATTTCTAGTTTTATTGCTCATTTCTGTCCAAGATAAATACTTCTCTGATTTAAAAGAAAATAGTCTGATATTCAAAGATATTGCCATCCCCCCAATAGCTTCAATGTAACTAACTCTTATTTGTGGCTTGAATTGTAACTAACTACTGCTTTAAATTATGAGTAGCTTGTTGCTTGACACTTTCATATTAGCTTCTCTAACATCGGTTGGTGGTGGCAAATTATGACAGAAGTTCTGATCAAGCTTTTCTCACACATGTCCTGTCTCATGGGCCACAACAAAAGCAGAGGAGAAGCCATCCTCATGGTTCAGAGTGCAACTTCTCACAGGGTGACACATTCCAGTCACAGGAGCATAACCTGCAAAGAAAGGGAAGATAAAATAGTAGAAAAGTATGCAAGTATTTGCATAGTCACATAACACTTCACATTACGTTATTTTTGTTTTCAACAGTCTGTTGTTTTTGCTACCTCAAATCGGCATGTCTTGCTGAAAATAACTTAATGTAACTCTCCCCATTACATGAATTTTAATTGGTCTGCAAATCTGAGATTTGTGATGTACATGATGCATCATGTTATGTTTTCATGTAAGTGTATGTCAAAAGTATTACCCTGCATGCCAGTGGGTCCAAACTCCTGCCTGGTGAGAAAAATGGCATGATCGTGGTATTCTGCATCATTCTTGTCCTCTTTTTGCTGCAGGAAGGCCCAGCGACAGACGTTCTCCAGACTCTGAGAGGCGTTGCCCAGCTCAATCAAACCCATGGACTGACAAAACCAACACAAATCACAGGTTCATACTGTACAACTTTGTCAAACAGGAATGTCGCTAGGCCCTTTTTACTGGGGCATGAGTCCCAGGGAAATACCGCTGTGCCCCAGTAAAATATTACTTATACATTCTTATGTGTCAATGGAGATTAGTGTACCGACCTGAGAATCATTAACCCTGATAATATTTTAGCAATCATGTTGTGTGTTTTATATTAGTTGTGTAGAATCAGAGATGTACGGTGGCCGAGAGAGCTCAAAGTGATGCAACTGAAGAAAAAACATGCAAATAGAAAAACACCAGCAAATTAAGAAAACATCTTCATCAGTTTGACAACACACATGCCGCAAATACTCACAACACAACCAAATACAGTAACACACTGCAAATACTCAGAATGTACATACGATCAGGATATTTCAATAAACAAAAAACTCACCTTTCAGGTGAGATAGTGAACAATTGTGCAATTGTGAACAAAAGTGGTCTCGGCCAGGTTCATCCCTTGTTGGGGTCCCCTTGAAATATTTACATGCTTTTTACAGTCCAGTTCTGAATGTGGTTGCTTTTTGAGTATTTGCAGCACGTTTCTGTATTTGGTTGGTTGCATTGTGAGTTTTTTGTGGTGCGTTTCTGTTTTCGGTTGCGTTGTGAGTTTTTGCAGCACGTTTCAGTATTTGGTTGCATTGTGAGTATTTGCTGCAGTTTTCTATATTTGGTTGTGTTGTGAGTATTTACAGCTCGTTTCTTGCCATGCGTTTCTGTATTTGGTTGCGTTGTGAGTAATTACAGTGCAATTCTGTATTCTGGTTGCATTGTGAGTATTTGCCATGCGTTTCTGTATTTCATTGCGTTGTGAGTATTTGCAGTGTATTTGCAGCACCTTTCTGTATTTCGTTGCAGTGCAAGTATTTGCCGCAGTTTTCTGTATTTGGTTGTGTTGTGAGTATTTACAGCTCGTTTCTTGCCATGCGTTTCTGTATTTGGTTGCGTTGTGAGTATTTACAGTGCAATTCTGTATTTGTGTAACGAAGGCGGGACTCAGAGTAAGATCCACATGCAAAGCTTTATTAAATGTTGAGCGTGGTTGTACAGGCATGGTCAAACGGGGCGAACAGCAACATCAGAGACAGGCAGGATCGTAGTCAGAGAACAGGCAGTGCTCAGAAGGCAGGCAGCTATCTATCACAGAACAGTAGAACCAGACAGGGATCAGTAACAGGAACCGGAATAGACAGGGAAACAGGATTAACGCTTGGAAATGCCACACAGGGAAAACAAGACCTAGCGGTGAGGTGATGTGTGTAAGAGTCTTTTATAGTCCTGGTAATGAGCTGCAGCTGGGTGTGGTGATTAGTGATTAGTGTGAAGTGTGTGCAGGTGACTGGCAGAGAGGATGATGGGAAATGTAGTCCAGGAACTGACAGGAACTGACGGTGATCATGACATAACGCCCCCCTCCCGGAAGGCGCATCCTCGCGGCGTAAAAGGAACAGCTAGGGAGGGGGGGGTGGGTGCATTGGAGATCTTAAGGCAGACAGGAACAGGGTCTCCAATGCAGGTTCCAGGAACTCGGGCAGCCACGGTGGGTCAGGTGCCACGGGCAGCCGCGGCGGGTCAGGTGCCACGGGCAGCCACGGCGGGTCAGGTGCCACGGGCAGCCACGGCGGGTCAGGTGCCACGGGCAGCCACGGTGGGTCAGGTGCCACGGGCAGCCACGGCGGGTCAGGTGCCACGGGCAGCCACGGTGGGTCAGGTGCCACGGGCAGCCACGGCGGGTCAGGTGTTTCGGGCAGCCATGGCAGGTACGGTGGCTCGGGCGGCCACGGCAGGTCAGGTGGTTCGGGCAGCCACGGCAGTTTAGGTGGCTTGGGCAACCACGGCAGGTTAGGTGGCTTGGGCAACCACGGCAGGTTAGGTAGCTTGGCCAGCCGCAACAAGACAGAGTCCATAGATGACCACAGTGGGTCAGAGTCCATAAACGGCCATAGTGGGTTACCGTCCATGGACGGCCATGACAGTTCAAAGGCCGATGACGGCAGTGGCCGGGCAGGGTCCCCACCCACATGCTCCCCACCCTTAGGTATACTGCACCCCCCCAAAAAAGTTCTTGGGGAATTCAACGGAGTCCGTAGCAAGTTCGTGGGCAAGGAGTTCGGGTGGCGCCGGCAGGGCAAGGCGTTTGGGCGGCGCCGGCAGGGCAAGACGCCTGAGTGGTGCTGGCAGAGAAAGGAGTTTGGGTGGCGCTGGCAGGGCTAGAAGCTTGGGCAGTGCTGGCAGAGCAAGTAGCTTAGGCGACGCTGGCAGAGCTAGGAGCTTGGACGGCGCTGGCAGAGCAAGAAGCTTAGGCGACGCTGGCAGGGCTAGGAGCTTGGGTGGCGCTGGCAGAGCAAGAAGCCTAGGCGAGCAGGGCTAGGAGCTTGGGCGGTGCTGGCAGGGCTAGGAGCTTGGGTGGCACTGGCAGAGCAAGAAGCTTGGGCGGTGCTGGCAGAGCACGACGCTTGGGCGGAGCAGGAGAGACCTCTGGAGTGGTCTCCAGACCCACAGCGGGCTCTTGAAAGGCTTCTGAGCCTTGAAGAACGGAAGCAGCCTTCTTCCTCCTCCTCCTCTTCCGAGGATGAGGTGATGGTTCACCGGTCGGAACGGGTTCTGGAGCAGACTCACTGGCTGAAGCGGGTTCTGGAGTGGACTCAATGGCTGGAACACCCCCTACATCCATAAGCACCGAAGGGGCGGCCAACTTGCCCGTGGGAACTGGCAAAGCAGCCATCTTGTCCATCGCGTCCAGGGCGCTTGAGTGCATTGCAACCGGCGAACTTGAATGTGTTGCAACCGGCGAACTTGAGTGCGTCACAACCGGCGAATTTGAGTGCGTTGCAACCGGTGAATTTGAGTGCATTGCAACCGGCGAACTTGACAACGAAGCGGCCGGCGGAGGCTTAGGAATGCCAGCCGCTCGTGCTGTAGACAGTGGAGGATCATTCATGCTGGAACGTAACCTCCTCCACTCTCGAACGAATCCAGAGATGTGACGTGATTCTGGACGTTCAGCGGAGACATGACGTAGAACTGAGCGATCAGCGGAGACAGGACGTGGCTCTGAGCGACCAGCGGAGACAGGACGTGGCTCTGGGTGATCAGCGGAGACAGGACGTGGCTCTGGGTGATCAACGGAGACATGACGTGGCTCTGGGCGATCAGCGGAGGCAGGACGTGGCTCTAGGGGATCAGCGAAGACGTGACTTGGCTCTGGAACATTAGCGAAGACGTGACTTGGTTCTGGGAGATCAACGGTGACTTGACTTGGCTCTGGGAGATCAGTGAAGACGTGATGTGATGTTGTAGTGGCCGCCATTTTGTGAGTGTTCTTTGATGCGGCCATTACATGATTCACTGCGGTGTCGCATTTCCCCACGACACCCACAGTAAAACGTGAACCAACGGTAAGCAGGGAAAAGTCCAAGAATTCCATAAACGTCCCTCGGGGACCATTAGCAATTAAATACCCCTTAAGAGGTTCGTTTAGTCCATAGGCAAAAAAGTCAATGAGGGCACAGTCCGGTAAATCAGAAAAATGAGCAATGTCCAGGAATCTCTGAATATGTGCCTCCAGGGTGCAGTTACCTTGACGAAAGCTTACAAGGCGCATTGCGGGATCCATGCTGGGACTAGGAACGCCCAACGAAGCTGCTGGATCTTGGTGTGGCTAGGTCTTCTGTAACGAAGGCGGGACTCAGAGTAAGATCCACATGTAAAGCTTTATTAAATGTTGAGCGTGGTCATACAGGCATGGTCAAACGGGGCGAACAGAAACATCAGAGACAGGCAGGATCGTAGTCAGAGAACAGGCAGTGGTCAGAAGGCAGGGAGCTATCTATCACAGAACAGTAGAACCAGACAGGGATCAGTAACAGGAACCGGAATAGACAGGGAAACAGGATTAACGCTTGGAAATGCCACACAGGGAAAACAAGACCTAGCGGTGAGGTGATGTGTGTAAGAGTCTTTTATAGTCCTGGTAATGAGCTGCAGCTGGGTGTGGTGATTAGTGATTAGTGTGAAGTGTGTGTAGGTGACTGGCAGAGAGGATGATGGGAAATGTAGTCCGGGAAGCTGACAGGAACTGACGGTGATCATGACAATTTGGTTGCATTGTGATTATTTGCTGTGCGTTTCTGTATTTCATTGCGTTGTGAGTATTTGCAGCGTATTTGCAGCACCTTTCTGTATTTCGTTGCAGTGCAAGTATTTGCAGCACGTTTCTGTATTTGGTTGCGTTGTGAGTATTTGCTGTGCGTTTCTGTATTTCATTGCGTTGTGAGTATTTGCAGCGTATTTGCAGCACCTTTCTGTATTTCGTTGCAGTGCGAGTATTTGCAGCACGTTTCTGTATTTCGTTGCGTTGTGAGTATTTGCAGCGTATTTGCAGCACCTTTCTGTATTTCGTTGCAGTGCGAGTATTTGCAGCACGTTTCTGTATTTGGTTGCGTTGTGAGTATTTGCAGTGTATTTGCAGCACGTTTCTGTATTTGGATGTGTTGTGAGTATTTGCGGCACGTTTCTGTATTTGGTTGCGTTGTGAGTGATTGCAGCGCGTTTCTGTATTTGGTTGCATTGTAAATATTTGAGGTACGTTTTTGTATTTGGTTGCGTTGTGAGTATTTGCAGTGCGTTTCTATATTTGGTTGCGTTGTGAGTGTTTGCAGCATGTTTCTGTATTTGGTTGCATTGTGAGTGCGTTTCTGTATTTGGTTGCGTTGTAAGTATTTGAGGTACATTTTTGTATTTGGTTATGTTGTGAGTATTTGCAGAACATTTCTGTATTTGGTTGCATTGTGAGTATTTGCAGCACATGTCTAGTGAAACTGATGGAGATGTTTTCTTAATTTGCTGGTGTTTTTTTCTATTTGCATGTGTTTTCTTCAGTTGTAGCGCTTTGAGCTTTCTCGGCCACTGTAGAATGCCAGATTCGTGAATTAATCACTCTTTTGATTTAATTTGTCAAATGGGTTTGCAAAAAGGTCTGAAATGGTTCAGTGGATTCTCACAGTGAAACGGTATACTTTATAAAACAAAAAGCAAAAAAAAAAAAAGCATTGGATGAGGTGGATATTTACTTACAATCCATTGTAGTAAACAAAACTTGCAAATGTCTACTATTGTTTGTCAAAGATAAAGCAGCTCTTTATAGTGTGCACAGCTCGTGAACGACAGGTAAATGTTGTGTATTGTAGGAAAAGATGATTTATATCAATTTATATCCAAAAAATAAATCAAAAAGAGTATTAAAATATGGGCACACTTTTGTGATGGAGGGGGTGGTGCCCAGTACTGAAACGCTCCTGCTGTCAACTGAAACAATTTAGTTTAAGAAATCTAGAATCTCAGAATACAAGATAAAATAAAAACAAATCAAAGTCTTTCGAGTCACTTTTCGAGTTTTGTATGCTGATTTCTTTTTCTTTCTTTTTCTTTTCTTTTTTCACAGTGTAAACAATTTTCTCATTTTAAGCTTTAAAGGTTCTCTGGCATTCAGGCCATTGTCCAGACTCCAGACACTACAAAATTATTTCAAAAGCCTAACTTTAAAACAAACTTCTTCAGCTACAGTGGTGAGACTTTGCTTTGGATTGCGATAACAGGATATACTTCAATACAGTCTCTGTAGGGCAGCTACTGGAGTCGAGTTTGCTAGATTCTTATATTTTTCATAGTTAATATATTTTCGTACTTTGAAGTGCTGCTGATACAGCCAAAGTCATACAAAAAAGTTTCAGAAGGAAGCTGGCTGATGCCGTCTTACCTTGGAGGAGCAGAGCATCATGATTCTAACCAGGACAACATTAATATGGGCACCCAGGGAGCTGTCCTGATAAATTTCATTTACCTGTGGAACAATTCATAAGAAGAACATAAAGGATAAACAAGAAGAAAGGTAACACAAACACAGCCTTACTAGAGACAGCCTAGACGTGATGAATGGATGTGTAATTCGTCTGGGCAATAACAGGGCTATGAAAATTATGTAGGCAGGAAAAACTGTCACAGAGCCAGAGGCAATTTGAGAAGTTACACAGTTTAACAGGCAAAAGCAGAGTTTACTGCCTGTAAGCTGAAAAATGCACAGCACTTACCCTTACAGTCACCCTGAGAAGGTTTTAAAGGTGAACCCTGAACCCTGAGTCATAATTTAGTAGGTGTGTGTAGGTATGTGTATATGTATATCTGTAGAAGCGTTATGCTTATTGTACGTGTTCATTCGGATTTTTTAGCCAGAGATTTTGAATGAATTTTTTTTTTTTAATTTGTGCATAAAAAGTATATATAAAACAGACATCCAGGGAACCTCAGGGGACCTCAAAGGGGAAAAAAAGTTCAGATGCAATTCTGAATGATTGGTTTATTAAAAACAAATGTAAGAGAAGCCACCCCTGCATATCTGCATACCTTCATAAAAGAACATGGATTTGATATCACCAGTGAGTGCAATTATGCAGTTCGATTTCAACATTACATGGTCCTGAAGAAGAAAAACCGCTTCACCATGCTCACACCTGACTTCTTTCCACTCATTTACACAATGCCCTGGGGCAACCTGGGAAGAAATCTGTAAGGAGGCGCTGAGCTCTGGCTATAGGACCAGGGTGTGTGAGAAATAAAACGAATGAAGCACTAAACCACACACACTCATACATATGACACTGACAGATGGATGACAGCTCGACTAGAGGCTGTTTAAAAATCTGAGTCTGATTATGGAGAACAGACATTGAGCTAGCTATAGTTTCCACTAGAACGCTTCAACCCTCCACCAGAATGCATACAGATACAATTAGATGCCTATTCCTTATAACACCACTTGTTTTGTTTTTTTTCAATGAAACTAAACTTTAGATGAGTGTGTGTTCACATAATCACAGAAACGACTGTTACTGTAGCAGGAATATATGATCATACAGTAAATCTGATCATGGGTATATGTATTCACATATATAGATAAAATAGACAGAAAAGTCACCATGAAATCAAAATTGACATTCTTTTTATAATGGAATATTGCAGCATTTATTATAAATGATTTATCTGTGCACATCATTTAAAAAAAAATAAAAAATCACATGGCCACATAATCTTTAATCAAAATAACACCTGCAGGGACATTTCTTCTCTTCTGTCACTTATATGTGATTACAGCAATAGCAAACCACAACCATCAAGTCCCTCCCTACATTTTTTCCTTTTTTGAGAAGCCATTTCACCTGGATATATGTCATAATATGGAAGAAAAGACAACAGCAACTTTCATTGCATGCTGACTTTACTGTAAAAGATATCAAATTAAATGTAAAAGCAATTTAATGATATACTGAAAAACGCCTAGAATGTCAAGAATGAATGATGAAAAATTAACGGTTTTAGAGTAACCAAACTGTGAATTTTAACGCCAATTCACGCCGCACAGACAGACGCCAACAAACACAGACAATCAAGCTGGCCGTTGAATTTATAATTTTGTGAAATATAACTCATGTTCACACTTCCACTGACAAACTTTGAGTCAGAATGTCTTTACGTGTCATTTTTCGCTATATATACAAATAGATATACAAAACGAAAGAGGTTGTGGGTGATAAAGGGGCGGGAGGGGGCCCAAATCTCCGGGAGGGGGCCCCGCGATCGCATTCCCCGTGGTTCTAATCGTGATCGCATTCTGTTTCCCCCCGCGGTAGTAATTGCAATCGCGTTCCGGGGAGAAATTGTGGTGGGTTTGGGGGGTTGTGGTCCCCCTCGGGAGAAAGAGTGGGGGCCCCCCAAGCCCGTGGGGCCCCACGCAATTGTGTGCTTTGCATGGTGGGTAAACACGATAATGGGGTGAAGCCGTGGTTGCTGCAAAGGGAAACACGGGTGCGTAGTTGAATTTATCCAGAGAACTGCAGTTGATCTGGACAAACTGTTTCATTAAAGATTAAATATACCAGGTTTGATATTTGTTCACTGTTTATGACAAAATTTGGTTGCTGCGACAGAAATTTCTTAATTTATGTCAGGAGTAGAAAATAATCAATTGGTAACTTAAATTTTTTTCAAAACGCATTCATATTCAGTCATGTCTGCTGTGGTTTATTTGTTGCATTAACAGTGTCCTGGCTTTTAGTGCGAAAGTGCGCATACTTGGAGAAATATTGATATATTTACATAAGCTAGTTTAATATTTATTAGACAGAATTATCATTTCTATTCATTTATGACCAGTGGCGGCTTCTTGCGCTGTCTGTTTGTGTTTTCACTTACCAGAGAAATGTTTCAACGCATGAAACATGAAGCTAATAAACACACCATTAAGGTTTTCATGAGGTTTCATTATATATTTCATGAGGTTTCATTATATATTTAATATATATATTTATATATCTATTTATTTAAAATTATTATATATTTATAAGAGATAAGAGATTTTTCCTTGTTGTTAAAGTAACAATTCATTATCATTGTTGCTAAGCATGGTTGAAATATCAGTCTCTAAGAAACAGTGCCAGGTAACCCTGTTCCCACCTAAAACCATGTGTATACTCAGGCACTCAGTAATGACAGCTATGTAACCTGGCACATTAATGACTAATATCAGCATACTCTCTCGTTTTTATTCTCTTCTCTCCCCCACACACTCACCATACTAATCACCTTAGCAGCAAGTCTCTCATTAGCGCTGGCTGTCTCTGGCCCTTTCCAGGACCCTGTCAGTATTTTATTAGTCCAGATCTCTGCTTGTAGCTGGCAGGTAGCTAATTGACGTGAAAGAGGCCAAAGTGCCAGAAAATCATTAGGACTTAATTAATAATGCAGCAAGGTCTACCATCGGAGCTTGTCTTCTGCTTAGCAACGGAACCACCGTGCAAACAAAAATGAACTGTGAATGAGAGAATTATGAGGGCGGAGGAACTCTGGAACATAAGTTGCAAGACCTTTGGAACTGGTAGCAAGTCACTTTTATTCCCAAAACTTACTTTACAAGTACAAGAATGAAAACTTTTCTAGCTTTGCAAATTCAATTTTGTGTGTTGTTGCATTTCAAAATGTCAGACCGCAGTTTATAACGCAAAGCAAATATGCATTGCATTTTGTACACTGCCACAAGAGGCACTATAACAGACACTAGAGCAAATGTTTTTCTTCTATGGTTAGTTTTATTTTAAAAAGTTAGCATGTTTATAGCTAGCTATCTAAATAAAACGCATCTGGTTTATTATCACAGGCATTTGAAGGTAATTCTGAGGTTTGTTACCACCACTGCAACGTAAAAGTATCTTCAGATTGACTATGGGTGTGTTTTTTGCACACTACCATAAAGTCTCTGGCCAAATTGAGACTAAAATAAAAAAGAAAATGGAGGAAAGACAGAAAATGTTTAGTTGTGCAGTTTTGACGGCAAGTTCATTACAAGTCTGGTCTTGTTGAGGTTCTCAAGTACATCAATCTTTCAGGTAGGAAACCCTGTCAGGGATGTAGATGTAATTTCTTGACTTAGAGCAGTTGTCAGGGAAATGGATGGTAGTTTGGCTGAACCTCTGACATCTAAGCATTGTGTACAGTAATGCTAATTTCAATCTTTGAGTTTGAAGAAATTCATGTGAATATCTGTCTGATATAATCATCATTGGATATAACAATGATGCTGTCTGAAAAGTGACATTGAGGGAGATATTTGGATAAGTGTTGATTTGTTTACATAAGACGCAGAACCGAAAAGTTCCTGAGGTAAATTACTCATTATTTAGCTAACACATAATTTAGCAAAGTCCATTTAGTTAATGTCTTTTATAAAAAGTAACTTGAAGTAGAAGAACACTTTTCCTGAACTCTTAAAAATTCTGTCATCATTTACTCACTCTCAAGTTGTTCCAAACCTGTATGAATTTCTTTCTTCTGCTGAACATAAAAGAAGATATTTTGAAGAATATGGGTAACCAAATAGTTGATGGGCTCCATTGACTTCCATAGTATGGAAAAAAATATTATGAAAATCAATGGTACGCATAGGCGTAATTTGCGGGTGGGAAACTTTTTGCCAGGGTTGATATTGACCACTTTTTTTAAATGTCTCGCACGGATATACCTAATGCAAATGAAACATATCCAGTTGATGTTCGTTTGTGTTAAATAAGAGGCAATCTGGCACTAGAATGTGTTGTTTTTGAAATCATGCTGAGTGTTCGTTGCCAATGTTAATGGCGGAACGTTCTCTTTTGGCTTGTGTACAGTCTTCATGAGCACTTCAAACTATCTATTAGTGCCGTTGCAGAGACTCTATTCTTTTCGGTGAAATCACAAAACAAAACGCGCACAAATGTGTCCTTGCTCTTGATATACAATCATTGTTGAACATCTTTAATTTTAATGAGAAAAAAAGAAAGAAAAGAAAAAACTGTACAAGAGCGGATTTGAACCCAGAACCTATCGCACGCCTAACAAAAGTTCAACCACCAGACCATTAGGGAACACAACTAGTAACTACGGAGATATATTCATTCACTGACATGAAGAATCTCGGCACTAACAATATATTGTATTAGTATGAATGAAACTATCACATTAAACATGAGTTCTATGTCGATACATTAAACTCATTGTACTACTGAAATTGATTTCTGGACATTATAATGCTTTTTTTCTACAATTGTTATTGTACATATCTGATAGCATTGTATTAGCATTAACCATTAGCTGCCACCTCAAACAACAGGTCAACATGATTAAAATGTACAAATATTTATATGAAGTCTAGAGTAAATTCTTTTAATGGGGTTGGGGGAACTTACAATATTCATGAGGGTCAGGAGGTACTTCTGGATGTGCTCTCTGCCATGAAACATCACCACAGAGCAGTCCACCCCCAACAGAACCTCGATGTTAAAGATCTCATCCTCATATGTCTCTCTGCGTGCTCGTGTATTGCTCTTGATTTTCTTCTTAACACGGTGGGGTAAATACTCCAGTCCAGCCAGACCACCCAAAGGGGAACCTGTAAAAAATGCACACAAATTATTCAAGAGTACAATTTAAAGAGGATAAATCATGGGGAATAAATATTTCCCCTGGTCTTTTGATTACAATAAAAACATATGGTAACTTTCAGAACCAGAAGTGGAGCACAGAGGGAAAAAAGTTCATGTAATATTTCCAGACACTTAATTGCATGTATTATAATATAATTTATATTAAATGCAATTAGTTGCACTTCTTTAATTAGTTGAATTTGTTAAAAGAGTTTGTTTTTGATCCACTTAAGTAGGATTTAAGTACATCTTTATATGTTATTTCATAATTATTTCTATTGTCTTTGAAAAATTGTGAAACTGTTCCACCAAATGTATTGACAAGCATTTATGGTAACTAAAGCACTGTATATTAACATTTAAAATATATTACATTTATAATATACTAACTTAAATGTAATATTGAAAAAAAACAAGCACTTTACATGTTCTTTATATGTTAGTCAACACATTAACATAAGTGTACTTCTTTAAAAGCATGACAAAAAATTAAAACAATCATTTAAAATGTACTGCAAGGTAAGACTTGACATTATTACAAAGTTCATTTATATGTGTTAAGAAACAGTCATTAAAGTGTACTCTCTTTAAGATACTCTTCAGTGGCCTTTTATTTCATTAACATTATATTATCTGCAAGTACAGATTTGTAAAAGTATGCTTATATGATCTGAAGTACACTACAAGTGTACATTCAATATAAGTAAATGCACTTCTTTTTACACAATGGATGACATTAAATATAACATTGAAATATAACATGAATAAGGCCAATTTAAAGATATAGTTCACCCAAAAATAAAAATTATCCTATAATTTACTCACCCTCAAGCCATCCTATGTGTATATGACTTTCTTCTTTCAGCTGAACATAATCGGAGTTATATTAAATAATATCATGGCTCTTCTCAGCTTTGTAATGGCATTGAATAGCATTTTGAATAGCATTTGAATCCAAAAAGGGTATCTATCCATCATAAAAGTAATTCATACGACTCCAGTGGGTTAATAAATGCCTTCTCAAGTGAAGCGATGTAAGAAAAAATATCCATATTTAAAACTTTATAAACTACAATCACTGGTTTCCGGCAATGTTTGTTTGTGTGTTCACGAGAGAGTAGAGTTCAGGAGGAAGGGTGACTTCTGACCTGACATATAAAAATATCTCGGGATACTTACGTAGCGATGAAGCAATGGGAAACACCCTCGGGTGGTGCTGATTGTCTGCACCCATATAGAATCATGGCAATTTATTGGCTGATGGCGCGGGCGCCGCCTCAGCAGTGTCTTGTTCCCTATTCAGAGAACATGGGTTACTTAAGTAACTCGAGACGTTCTCTTTCAAAGGTTCACTCAACACTGCATAGCGATGACATAATGAGAACAATATACTACACACAACAAGCTAAGCGCTGCCAGATCTGACCCAAATAACTTTTCTTTCTCTTATTATCCATACCTCATAAGCCAGAAAAAAAAATCACATCTCTCAGTCAATGAGAAATCATGTGCTTAGAGGTGTCAAGCCCTCTGGCCAAAGCGGTCCACATATGCTTTTAAAGCCCCAACAGGGCAAAGCAAATGAAGCCTCTCCTCCTCTGTGGAGGCAAAGGGAGGACGAGGGAAAGAATGAAGTATGACCACTTGAGAGTGAAATGATGTGGACAAAACTTTAGGGAGATAACCAGGCCTGGGCCACAGAAAAACACTTCCCAAGACCCGGGGCAAACTCAATGCAAGGCCAACTCACAGAGAGACCCTGCAGATCCCCCACATGCTTGAGAGAAGCCAACGCTATCAAAAACACCACCCTGAGGGTCAGAATTAGATTGGGAGTTGAGGGGCGGCTCCCAGAAGCCATTAGCAATCACCCCTGATGGGCCACATCCATAGCCTCCAAATCTCGGGTTGAGGATGCCAAATCCTGCCCTGGAGCTGAGACAACAGATCTCTCTTGATTAGAATTTTCCACGGGGACCCTTCAACTAGGGAGCTCAGCTCGGAAAACCATGCCTGGGATGGCCAGAATGGGGCTACCAACAGGAGGCAAATCCCACACTCCCTCACTCTGCAAAAGACCGTGGGGATTAACTTGACCAGAGGAAATGCATATAGCCTCAAATCCAGCCATGGGTGAGCAAAGACATCTATCCCCAGAGGTGCCGGATGAGTTTATGTATTGACTGGAAATCTGCTGCGAGGTTCAAGGCACCTGGGACAAAAGGAACCTGTCTTGAGCTCACAGGAGAAAGTGGCGCATGCCTGTTCAGGGTGCGTGACCCCCTGCACGCACCCCCCCTGGAGGTTTATGTGGGACACCACTGCCATGTTGTCTGTCCTGACAATAACATGACAGCCTGTCAGGGTCGGAAGGAAGTGATGCAGAGCCAGAAAGATGGTGCTGTCCAAACACCGCAAGCTGGTCTGCCCTCGAAGACCACACCCCAACCAGTCAGGGAGGCATCTGTCGAGATGACTTGACAGCAGCAAACCACACCCATCCTAACCCCTTGTAACAAAAAGAGAGCGTCTTTCCACCTACAGAGAGCACAAAGGCAACTCTGCAATACTCTCAACAGATGGAAAGGTGGCCAAGAAAGACAAATGCCTCTGAGTTTCATCCACCACAGTAGCGGCCACATGTGAAGCAGACCCAAAGTGAGCACAGGAGAGGCTGCTGCCATGAGACCCAGAAGTCTGCAACATGTGACCACTGTGACATGATGGCTGAGTCTGAAGTGGGCAAAGCATGCACAGAGACTGGAAAATCAAGCAGGGGCCGAGCGGGCCTGCATCTAGAGAGAATCGAGCTGGACATTCAAGAAAATGGTTCGCTGAGACAATGTTAAAGGGTTAGTTCACCCAAAAATGAAATTTTTGTCATTAATTACTCACCCTGATGTCATTCCACACCCATAATACTGAATTGGCATTCTGACATAGAACCTGGAAGCGCTAGACGTAAACAGTGTAGCAGTAAGGCAGGGGAGAGAAGATATTGTTTAATAAAGTCATTATTTTAGTTTTGTTCCTGTGACACCACACCAACACTCTGGATTGAGCCAGAATGAGCCAATCGTCTAGGTAATTTAGTACATGGATGCCCTGGAGGAGCCTCAATGGGGCCAGAGCTGCATCCATGCACTTGGAAAACATCCGCACAGCCAAAGCCAGACCAAATGGAAGAACCACGTATTGGTACGCCCTGTGCCATGGAATGACCTGGATGTGGAAACAGGCATTCTTTGAAATGATGAAGCAGTGGCTGAAAAAGCCACAGTTTAAGTCTGAAGGAGGAACCACCTCTATCACTTACTTTAGGAGGAGCGACATCACTTCCTACTAACAGAAGCCTCTGGGGCGCTGTTTGTCACAGTGGGATGAACCCTGTCAAAGCAAGGAGGGTTGTGATGGAACTGGAGAATGTATCCTAATTGGATTGTGTGGATCCCAGCTCGACACACCTGGGAGAAGCCTTCAAGCTGCCAGTGTTGAGACAGAGGTAGCATAAGAATGGGTCCTAGCAGGAGCTCGGTCACCAGACTTTCTATATAAAGAAATAGTGGGCACAAAGCCAAAGGTACCGGAGGAAGGCCTGAGGTGTCCTCTGACAATGAAGACTGGCACAAGAAGGGTTTTTTCCCCCTGTGGGATCTGGCGTAGGGGCTGGAGCACCTGACGCGGGGAGAAAGCTGGATGTGTCTCCCATCATGAGTGAAGCAGTTTGAGCGAGAATAGGTATTGAGGGGAGATAGCCCGAAGCGTCTCCATCCTTTCTGTTAATGTTGCTGGTAACCTAACTCTGTATCCCGAAACGCACATGCTGGTGGGTATAACCGATCTAAGCTTGGAGAGCATCTCAAGGGGGAACAGATATGCTTTAGCTCTCTGTTTCCTGACCCAAAGATCAGGAGCGACCCAGCGGCGCAGAAGCAGCAGATTTATCTGCTTGACTGCATAAGGGCAATGTGCTTACGAGGGCACTGGTGAGGCATGGGATGGCCACAAGCTCTCCAAACCATGCAAGGTGGGGGATGTCTTTCCTGCATGCAATGCGGTGCCTGGGCGTTGAGGCAGGAGTGGGAGGTACAAGGGCCTTCCTAGGCATGAACTGCTAACGGCGGCAGACTGTGTCTTAGCAGTACGGAATTTTTATCGACCACTGAGTTGACCGCTTCCCCAAACAAATCTGATTGGAAGATAGGGGCGTCCAGTAGGAAAATTTTCTCCATTTCATGAATTTCTGTGAGATTTAACCAAAGATATCGTTTGACAGCCACCAAACCTGCCATTGTGTGCCCAAACGTGCGTGCAGTCTGTTTAGTTGCATGTAGCGCCAGGTCAGTAGCTCTGCAGAGCTCTATGACTGACTCCGGTGTCAGGCCCCCGCCTTCGTCCATTTTCTTAAGGACATCCGCTTGGTAGGCCTGAAGAATGGCCATGGTATGAAGCGCCATACCTGCCTAACCAGCCACTATGTAGGATTTTCCCACGAGGGTATAAGTGGTCCTGCAAGGCTTAGAAGGAAGAAGAGGGCAGGATGGAGCGGAAGAAGGTAAAAGGTGAAAAAAACAGTGGAAGTATGTTTCTCATTTTATTCGGTACATTCTCTCTCGTCACCAAGTACATGGCACAAACACTATCTCAACTCAAAGAGCTTTCAAAGAGCTCTAATTTCGGTTGCTGAAGCACAAAAATTAAAACATCCAGTGAAATAGCTTAACTAGCATGGGCCAGATAAACCGCTTCTAAAGAAGAAGAAATTTTATACGGGTAATATATAATATATAATATATAATTTATACGTATATAATATATACGGGTTCAGACAATCATCACCGCCCGAGGGCATTTTCCATGCGTCATCGCAACGCAGTGTTGAGTGAACTTATGATAGAGAACTCAAGCTCCTCTTCTCTTTATCGAAAACCTCTGACATTTTTCTTTAAAACTTCTCATTTTAGACTTCTAATTCATGACTAGCATTTTGTTGTGCTCTATTCTTTGCACTTCCGCATTCGTCAATTCTCACCTGAGCTACGTCATATGTGAGGTCAGAGGTCACCCTTCCCCTGGAACGCGGCTCTCTTGTGAATACGCATACTGCTGTTGCCAGAAGCTAGTGAATAAAGTTTATACAAATATGGATTTTTTTCTTACAAAAAATCCATTGCTTCGCTTCAGAGGGCATTTGTTAACCCACGGGAGTCGTATGGGTTACTTTAATGATGGATGGATGTGCTTTTTGGAGCTTCAAAAACTTGGAAAAGTCAGGATATTATAACTCCAATTGTGTTCGGCTGAAAGAAGAAAGTCACATACGCCTAGTTTGAGGGTGAATAAATATGTAAAATGTAAATAATTTTTGGGTGAATTATTCCTTTAAATGTGCCATGGATACTAATCTGCCTATTGTATATTGTTCAGACTGTAGATTAAGATATTTATCCAGCCCATTACTGAATATGGAAATAGTTGTACAATGATAAACTAACAAAAATGTGGAAAAACAGTGGAAGTATGTTTCTCATTTCATTCGGTACATTCTCTCACTTGTCACCTAATACACAGCACAAACACTCTCTCAACTCAAAGAGGTTTCATGTTCAGATTGGGTGCCACTGAGGCATGTCTCTCAGGCTCTGCCTGTGCCAAAACTGCTCAAGCGAGGGACAGCGTGAGGTGAGAGAGAACTAAAACCAATGACAGGCAGAAAAAGATTACTGTACCAATTCAGTGATATATTGACTTTGACTTCCCTTTGAAAATAATCACTGTGCTGTACCAAAAATTATCTTATTTATTTATATAAATATCATGTCCAAAACATGTTGCTTTTTTGTAAGTCATTGCTAGGTGCTAAGTAACTTCTGTCTATGAAGACAGAGAAATCTGATGTTTCTTCCCAAGGTGATAAACCTTATGACTACAAATTTTTATATGCCATTTGATGTTCCAATTTAATTTGTAATGAGATAATCCTGAAGGAGCAATTCACCAATCAGAGAAGTCGCTGTTACTATGGAAACCAGAATCTCAGCAAAATAGCTCAGAAGTGACCGCCCACTCCCATCAAGCGCAGTGAATGACATAATCGGTTCTCCCAACACTGACAAACAACTTGTATATATTTGAATATTTTGCAAAACAACTTCAAATGTATGGTATTTTATACTATATTCAATAACTTAAAGTTTTATGCTATGTGCAATTGTGTTGTGTTAATCCACAAAAATGTCCAACCTTTTTGGGTGGAAACAAATAGAAACAAGAAACATTTTTTTTTTTTTCCTGTGGATCAGCGATTCGGGATTTCAAGATCAATGTTCCAAGAATTGCTAATGTGCAGTCTAATTAGACTCTGTACTCCATTTGTGCATCGTGTAATTCAAACAAATGCTCTTCTTTAGTTCCTTTCGGATTTTATTTCCCTTAGTTTAGCACTTTTAGGGTAATTATGTAAATACAGATCAGAATGTTTCGGAAGAGGCAAAGCATTGTCTGTACATCATCTGATAAACTTCTTGTTTATGTTTAATAATAAAATAAAATTTGATAAACATATGGCTTATTTTTAAACAAGCAACACCCTGATATATTAGCCAAATGGGAAGTCAAACAAATGCACCACAAAAATCAGTAATGTTTACAGCCAAAACATCAACAATCATTTATTTGTGCAAATGTAGACAAAAATAAATTAGCAGAAACAATAAGTGTAAAAAAAAATTCTAAATAAACTAAAATTTAGATCAAGATCTCCCATCTGACAATGTTTATTATCTTGTTTGACATAACAAATTACCAAAAAATGGGTCAGCTTTGTTCGTGCAATAGACATCTGCTTTACTATTTCCAAATCATCACGGTATGTATTTAAAAGCACACTACACTAGAAATAAACTAAAGAGGTAAACCAAAGCTGGTCCATGTCACTCAAACTGGAGTTTTCTGCATGGAGTCAGATTAGACTTTGGAAAACGGGTGACCTGTAAATGTGCTGGAACGACACCAAGGATAGAGGCAATTACCAGGACATCCACACAAAAGGCCAATGTCATGGAAAAGGTTAAGTATTGGCTTAGAATAAAAATTATTTTCAAATGAGAATAGCACTGACCATGGGTTGCTGTAACTAAAAGCAGCATCTATACCGCAGTACAAATAGGCAAATGCTTAAGATTCTATGATTGGATCATTATTGCAGTGATTATTATGTTTCTAGCATGTTATATGTTTGGCAACAGTTCTTCTAACCCTAATTAATGGAGTGTGTAGCTTTTCATTTCTTAAACAACCATGTTGGAAAACACATCATGGCCATATTCCAGGATGACAATGACAAGATTCATCAGGCTCAAACTGTGAAAGAATGGTCGGGAGGGAGCATGAAGAATCATTTTCAAATGTCCAGACGTTAAATTCATTGAAAGTTTTTGGGATGTGCTTGAGTAGACTTTACAGAGTGCCCACCTCTTGCATTGTCAATACAAGATTGTGACCAAAAACTGATGCACCTCTTGATGGAAATAACATCACAACATTTATTTAACACTGTATTTTTTTTCTTCTCCATACTATGGAAGTCAATGGGGTCCATCAACTGTGTGGTTATCAACATTCTTCAAAATATCTTCTTTTGTGTTCAGCAGAAAAAAGGTTGAAGGAGAGTAAATGATGACAGAATTTTCATTTTTGGGTGAAATGTCCCTTTGGTAAAACTATGAGGTGACTGTAAAGTCAGCATCATTACTCTATACTATCATTGTTACAGTCAAGCGAGTATCACAATGTCAGCTGACACCCAGTTGAATCCCACAGTCATCGTATTTCAAGGGTAACAGCCTTCAATGTGCCACTGCGTTCTTTTGCTATTGGCTAAAAATAGAAAGCTACAAACAAGCATCTTATATTCTGGTTGCCATTCTGAGAGACCGCGTCTGCTCCTAGTTATCCCCTGACCTGAAGTCATTGGCGTTTCAACTGTAGCTGGGGTTTCCAATGCCGGTCTGCAAGGAACGATGCTGATGTACAGAATATTGATGAAGGCCAGGAAGTCAGTAACTGTTGCCAATTATCATAATTCCTCAAATCAATGAGCGCTGGGCTTGTCAGTTCTGACATATCAGGGTTATTTGTATTCAGGAAACGGGAGCATCACGAAAAACTGCAAGGATAAAATGAAGACCGAATCTTTTAGAAGCTTTCAAGTAGAACCTTTGCTTTGAAAATGAAATCAAAGTCATTCGGATCTGTTAACAACTGGAGAAATCCTCTTTGAATATGGCAGTGGAAGCTCTTTCGACATGTTTTTTTGAACAAACGTACCTCAGAGACACTGTTTCGTTTCTAAATTTCTGATGGTAAAGTTCATTTTGAATCAAATTAGACATGATTATTGCAAAACACATTGCAAAGCTAAACAAATTTCCATGAAAAACAAATGTACAACTTGGTTTTTAAATCAATGCTGGCAGATGTGACTGGAAAAATAGGTGGAAAAAATATGTGCTAAGTCAAATTAAATAAAACTGTAAGATACAGAACTTGAAATGTACAACAAACAGGTGATGCAAGGAAAGTTCCTTAAACTTCAGTCTGCACTGATTTCAACAAAAACAAGAACAATGAGACATTGATGTTAAACCTGAAATGTGTTTAATGTGGACAAAATAAAGACTTGGTTATGAATGTTGCTCAAATTTTGTTTGTTTATGAATATACCATCTTGTTTAGATTGAACAAGATTGAAAAACTATGTTGCTTGCAGGATGAATGAAGGTCCATCTGCTTAGACAAACAAGAGCATCCTCAATGAAGGAGTGACTCAGCACAGAGGAATATGAGAACCCCCCCCCCCCCCCACACACACACATTGGGTTTTCACGTTTTATGGGGACTTTCCATAGACATAATGATTTATATACTGTACAAACTGTATATTCTATCCCCTACCCCGACCCCTAAACCTACCAATCACAGAAAACTTTCTGCATTTTTACATTTTGCATGTCACCTAACTTTTTCTGCAGCAGTTTCAGCTATAAAGAAGCGATATTGCCATCTAAGGGGATTGAAGGTACTATATCTTGTGTGTTTTGCCCTTACTCGCCCAAACTTGTCAACAAGGCTACTTTATATGAATGCGAGTGCATTAGTAGATAGTTGCTGAATCGCAGGTGTTTGGTTTATGAGATGAGGTCATGACTGCAGCCGCCGATGAGACCGAAACCAGCACATCCCGTGCAAATAGACTTTGACTATTTAATTTTACTTAACATTATTTTATGAAGGATATTGGTTTACTTGTGGCCTTTTTGTGCAGTTGAGCTTTACTGAGACTTGAGAGTTGGTAGATGTTTAAGAGGCTGTTGTGTTGACCTTGATTTATTGCAATATTGAGGTGTTCAGTTTTATTCTGATTTTACAAAATAAACAACAGTTTTCAGCAGATTTCTCATCTTACAAATCAACTGTTTCTTATTTTCACTGGGGACTAGTGCATCTTTGAGCCTACATTCAGTACGAGTGAAATGCTTAAAGGATTAGTTCACTTTCAAATAAAATTTGGTGTTTCCACCAAAACCGCACTTCCGTATTCTTCAAAAAGCTTATGCTGTATGTCCTACACCTTCCCTATTCTACTTACGGAACGAACGCAGCGCCAGTTCCATTTTTTCCGTAAGTAGAATAGGGAAGGCGTAGGACATACAGCATAAGCTTTTTGAAGAATACAAAAGTGCGGTTTTGGTGGAACCACTTGGAAGGCGATCATTTGTTTATATAAAGCATATGCCTTTAAAAAATTTTTTGAAAGTGACCGATCTTTTCGCTAGATAAGACCCTTATTCCTCGTCTGGTATTGTTTAAAGCCCTTTGAAGTTGCAATGAAACTTTCTTTTCGACTGTAGAAAGAAGGACATGGGCATCTTGGATGACATGGGGGTGAGTAAATTATCAGGAACATTTTATTTGAAAGTGAACTAATCCTTTAAGTACTGTTAAAATCAGGAATTCTAAGACTTTTACTCAAGTCGCACTGGAATTGGTGACTTGTAACTTGTAATGGAGTCATTTTAGCTGTAAGGTGTCTGTACTTTTACTCAAGTATGGTTTTCATGTACTATTTACACCTCTGTTATTTTTTTATGTGATAAACATCTTTTCTGCAGATCTCTAAACACCCCCATAAGACCCACAATTTCAATACTGATCTTTTTTTTTATTTTCTTATCTCTGACCCCATGAATTTTAGCAACGATCCTGAGTCACATGACTTCAGTTGCACTTATTTTATACATAGTGACAAACAGAGGTGTAAAGAGTACCTGAAAACCATACTTGAGTAAAAGTACAGATACCTTACAGCTAAAATGACTCCATTACAAGTTACAAGTCACCAGTTCCAATACAACTTGAATAAAAGTCTTAGAGTATCTGGTTTTAACAGTACTTAAAGGTGCCCTCGAATGAAACATTGAATTTATCTTGGCATAGTTAAATAACAGGAGTTCAGTACATGGAAATGACATACAGTGAGTCTCAAACTCCATTGTTTACTCCTTCTTATATAAATCTCATTTGTTTAAAAGACCTCCGAAGAACAGGCGAATCTCAACATAACACTGATTGTTACGTAACAGTTGGGGTGTACGCCCCCAATATTTGCATATGCCAGCCCATGTTCCCAACATTATGAAAGGCATTAGACAAGGGCAGCCAGTATTAACGTCTGGATGTGCACAGCCGAATCATCAGACTAGGTAAGCAAGCAAGAACAATAGCGAAAAATGGCAGATGGAGCAATAATAACTGACATGATCCATGATATCATGATATTTTTAGTGATATTTGTAAATTGTCTTTCTAAATGTTTCGTTAGCATGTTGCTAATGTACTGTTAAATGTGGTTAAAGTTACCATCGTTTCTTACTGTATTCACGGAGACAAGAGAGCTGTCGCTATTTTCATTTTTAAACACTTGCAGTCTGTATAATTCATAAACACAACTTCATTCTTTATAAATCTCTTCAACAGTGTAGCATTAGCCATTAGCCATGGAGCACAGCCTCAAATTCATTCAGAATCAAATGTAAACAATATAACAGTA
Source organism: Megalobrama amblycephala (assembly GCF_018812025.1). NCBI lineage: Eukaryota > Metazoa > Chordata > Actinopteri > Cypriniformes > Xenocyprididae > Megalobrama > Megalobrama amblycephala. The sequence continues at coordinate 18,422,923 of NC_063061.1, forward strand.
TACAATACTCACATAATCCGACGCATGCATGCCGCATGCATGACGAACACTTTGTAAAGATCCATTTGAGGGTTATATTAGCTGTGTAAACTTTGTTTAGGCACTGTTTAAGGCAAGCGCGAGCTCCGTGGGCGGAGAGCATGAGATTTAAAGGGGCTGCACAGCATAAATCGGCTCATATTTAATGATGCCCCAAAATAGGCAGTTAAAAAAATTAATTAAAAAAAATCTATGGGGTATTTTGAGCTGAAACTTCACAGACACATTCAGGGGACACCTTAGACTTATATTATCTTGTAAAAAACGTTCGATGGTACCTTTAAGTATTTTACTCGTGCTGATTGTAGGCTCAAAGATGCACTAGTCCTCAAAACCTAAGAGACATGCCAGTGAAAATAAGAAACAATTGATTTGTAAGATGAGAAATCATGTTTATTTTGTAAACAACACCTCATAATTGCAATAAATCAAGGCTGGCACAAAAGCCTCTTAAATGTCTACAAAATCTCAAGTCTCAGTTAAGCTCAAGTTCTAAAAAGTGCACAAGTAAACCAATATCCTTCAAAAAAGGTCTTGTCAATATATAAAATAAATTAAAATAAAATAATTTTAAGTAAAAATAAAATAAAAATAAGTAAAATTTTGTTGACAAGTTTGGGTAAAGGCAATATATTGTACCTTCAATGCCCTGTAGAAGGTTACATTGTTTCTTTATAGCAGAAATAAACTGCTGCAGAAAAAGTTAGGTGACATGCTAAATGTAATGTGTAATTGCATTAATCATCACAAATATACTGGAGTAAAAAGTACATTTACTTGTTCAAAAATGTAGTCAAGTAGAGAGTAAAAGTTGCTAATATCTTTGATACTCAGTAACACTAAAAAGTAGCCAAAAAGATACTTAAGTACAGTAACTAATTACATTTACTCAAATACTTTACACCACAGGAGACAAAATACAAAAGAAATTCCTCTTTCTACAATCTGTGTCCCAAAGTATCTGCATCCTAATGTAACTGTATGTATGTCAAAGTGAAACTAAAGTGAAACATTGGAGATTATCTTCACTTAAGATCTGATCACATTAGCGAAATTTTGTGGGCAAAATAGGGCCATTTTCTATTGTGAATAGTGTAGAAATGTATAAAGCACAGCTCACACAGAAGTTAATTTCAAACCAAGCAGCTTTGTTAAACCATGTAACCAACTTGAACCTACTATGAAATCTGCCTGGGAAAATCTTTCAGATTAAACCAATCACATGGATTCCTATATGATCAGATTTTGTTGGACAATGGTAAATGTGACCGCACTCTTTACCCTCTTACTCTCGCAGCCAGAAAGAACAAAAACTGAGTCATTGGCATAAAGTAAACACCGAATACACCATTTAGTGTGCTACTTTTCTGGATGATTACCCTGCCGAAAAGATCATATTAGAACACAATTTCCCTACTTGTCCCAGCTGGTTTGTTATAGTAAGTTCTGAATTAGTGCTGGTCTAGCTGGTGGACCAACATGGATTTCAGGTGAAATTGGTTGACCATTTACATCAACAAACCAACATCCAAAACATATGCTATTTTCAACAACATAGTCAACTTAAAATGACTAGTTGTGCAAGCACACAAGTAAATTAATCTGAATAGGATGTCTCTCCAATGACTTTTATTATTATTATTACTAACCTCGATTTTACCATCATCTCTCAGGAGTAGTTATTTTTTTCCCTCGGCAATCAATCTTAAAACTAGATTGTCAAATTAGTTTTCAAATTAACCCTGTAATCTGTTAGTTAATGTCTTATTCACATAAGCACCATTAGTTATCAGAGCATTGGTGAGTTAGCTCATCTCACAAGCTGGAATTTCAAGGCACAGAAAGATCAATCTTCATTAGCTCTCCACTCTCTTTCTTAAGACATTGTCATTTTTTGCACTGCAGCAAAGGTGGCCCAGCACAAATGGAGATATTTGCAGCACTCGAGTTAGCCGGTGCTCCTCCTTAATGTAAGACCAAGCCAACAGCTATTAGTCAATGGAACAACCGGAATGTTTTTGTTTCAGGGATGGGAAAAAATGTTAAATGAAAAACACATGCTGTCACACATTTCCATGTACACACACATACAGCCACACGTACAAACCTATATGATCTCTGATGGCTAGTTAGAGGCATTATGGCACATTTGGCATGCTGCGGGTTGAAATGTGTGGGCTGAAATGTCGGGGTGACTGAGGTGAAGAGAAACTGACGAAAGTGCAGAAATGACACTCTTCTCAAATGCAAGTGACAAGTTGGGGGGGTGGTTAGAGCAAGAGAAGGCTCACATTTGTCCACCTTTATATGTAAGGTCATCTCCAATTATATTTGTTATGAGACCTATTGCTTTCAATAGACAGATTTGCATCCACATACTTAGCAAATTTGCATAAAAATCATGGATGGAAAATCAAGATATTTATAAAATAAAAATTCCAAAATATTTACACTTGCCTAAAATGTTTTCACTTGCTTGTGGTGGACAATTTTTGTTTTTATTACCACATTCCACAATTATGATGGAAAAAATCACATACTATATTCTGTAATTTGCAGAATAAACATTAATGGTGTGATGCCCAAATTTACTTTTAGCATTTAAAACAATTGATTTACAACCTGAATTCCGGAAATGTTGGGAAGTTTTTTTTTTTTTTTTTTTTTTTTTTTTTTAAATTTGAATAAAATGAAAGCTAAAAGACTTTCAAATCACATGAGCCAATATTTTATTCACAATAGAACATAGATAACATAACAAATGTTTAAACTGAGAAATGTTATGCACAAAATGAGCTTATTTCAAATTTGATGCCTGCTACAGGTCTCAAAATAGTTGGGATGGGGCCATGTTTACCATGGTGTAGAATCTCCTCTTCTTTTCAAAACAGTTTGAAGACATCTGGGCATGACATTATGAGTTTCTGGAGTTTTTGTGCTGGAATTTGGTCCCATTCTTGCCTGATATAGCTGCTGAAGAGTTCATGGCCAACTTTGTCATATTTTTCATTTAAGGATGCACCAAATGTTTTCTATAGGTGAAAGATCTGGAATCCAGGCAGGCCAATTCAGCACCCAAAGCCATGCTGTTGTAATAGCTGCAGTATGTGGTTTTGCATTGTCCTGCTGAAATACGCAAGGCCTTACCTGAAATAGACGTCGTCTGGAGGGGAGCATTTGTTGCTCTAAAACCTTTATATACCTTTCAGCATTCATAGCGCCTTCCAAAAGTGCACCCCCATACCATCAGAGATGCTGGCTTTTGAACTGAACACTGATAACACGCTGGAAGGTCTCTCTCCTCTTTAGCCCATAGGACATGGCGTCAGTGATTTCCAACAAGAATGTCAAATTTGGACTCGTCTGACCATAGAACATTTTTCCACTTTGAAACAGTCTATTTTAAATGAGCCTTGGCCCACAGGACATGACGGCGCTTCTGGACCATGTTCACATATGGCTTCCTTTTTGCATAATAGAGCTTTAGTTGGCATCTGTAGATGGCACGGCGGATTGTGTTTACCGACAGTGGTTTCTGGAAGTATTCCTGGGCCCATTTAGGAATGTCATTGACACAATCATGCCGATGAGTGATGCAGTGTCGTCTGAGGTCCCGAAGACTGCGGGCATCCAATAAAGGTCTTTGGCTTCGTCCCTTACGCACAGAGATTTCTCCAGTTTCTCTGAATATTTTGATGATGTTATGCACTGTAGATGATGAGATTTGCAAAGCCTTTGCAATTTGACATTGAGGAACATTGTTTTTAAAGTATTCCACCATCTTTTTATACACTCTTTCACAGATTGGAGAGCCTCTGCCCATCTTTACTTCTGAGAGACTCTGCCTCTCTAAGACATCCCTTTTATAGCTAATCATGTTACAGACCTAATATCAATTAACTTATGATGTTCTTACAGCTGAATCTTTTCAAAATTTCTTGCTTTTTCAGCCATTTGTTGTCCCTGTGCCAACTTTTTTGAGATCTGTAGCAGGCATCAAATTTGAAATGAGCTCATTTAGTGGACAAAAGTGTAAAATTTCTCTGTTTAAACATTTATTATGTTATCTATGTTCTATTGTGAATAAAATATTGGCTCATGTGATTTGAAAGTCTTTTAGTTTGCATTTTATTCAAATTTAAAAAAACATCCCAACATTTCCGGAATTCGGGTTGTAGATTTCTAGTGTTTTATTCTTAATTTATTAAATCAGAATAGCATAGAATGGAAATAATTATCGGCTTATTGGTATCAGACAGAATTACATCCCCAGCATCCTTAATTAAACTTGCAACTTGGATTGAAACATGCTTAATAATTAGCACGCCCTCCATTTAGTTTGAAAAACAGCTGTCCTCAAAGGGGAAACAGTCCACTTAGGAGAGAAACTCTGGCTTCACCGGTATTATTCTGATAGGTCTGTGAACAAAATGCCAAAAGCAATGTTTGTAGAGAAAGCACAAAGTATTGATGATTCAGTATTGGGAAGGCTAGCCCTCTTTCTCAGGTTACAGTAACAGGAAGTCCTTTTATGGTTGTGTAAGTGAACAGAATAAGAGCTTTCTAGAAAAAGTGCTGTCACAGCTTCTGAAGTCATATAAATGCCTGAGACTGGCAGACACTTCCAAAAAGTACAATAAATTAAGAAAATCAAACATAACCCCTTGTTAGCATGTTAGCATGTTCACCACTGTCCTGAGAACATCATTATAGAGTCAATACAGATCTATAAGGCCAAAAACTAAGTCAAGGTCAAATCTGGTCCATGGTAATTCACAAAACAACTCTCTAAAGCAGTTATCTAAACCAAATAAACTATAAAGAAATTATATAAACAGAGCAGAGGAGTTTTCCAGAATATCTGATTATGAAACCTGGGGAAAAAGCCTCTCACCCTTCTCTCCTCCCACTATTTTTTGCAGCAATTCTGAATTGTGAACACTGCACGTCTGCCAAGTAGAACTTAAAGTCTCATCAAGCTTTGCCACGTAGACACTGGCTGCCTGAGTCCAGAATGTCTCTGCTGGAATTCAATGAGAGCCGCAGCTTCTCATACGCACACACGCGTTCCAGCTGATGTCGCCAAAGACCTGCTCGCTCAAGACACGGAGATTCACTTACAGATATATTGTCCTGTTATTTTTAGTACCGGCTTGGGCATATCCGCACTTCCACAATGCAATACAACATCAAGCTTGCTGCCACATGTGTAACCTTTCCACTCAAGTTAAAGCTGAATATTGTGTTCTGATAAACAGACACACCCCTAAGGGTTATGACTGATTTATGGCTTTAATTTGATGTGTAAGGGAAAATAAAGTGTCAACTGCTGTGTTGAAACAATCATCTGAAATGTGAGAGAAAATGCTTATCGGAGTTGCTGACTTCAGTCTTTATAATGACCATGCACACTTCACTTTTAAATTATGTTTCACAATCTTAATTTTAAACAGAATTAAAAATTAACATGCTGTCAAGACAACCAGTGTGCATGCACAAAACAAAACAAACAAAAGAAAAACAAGGCAAACTTGAGGCAAACTTGAGGCTTTGGTTCAAAATAGGTTTATTCGTTTGTTCCTCACTATTTTTATTATTGTATAAATACATTTATCCTGTGTTCAAAGAATTTGGGAAACCCTAATTGACTTGTCGTTATTGCAAGCAAAGTGCACTATCATTTTTAGGGTCAGTAAGATAATTTTTTTGAAGAATTTACTACTTTTATTTAGCAAGGATGCATTAAATTGATCAAAAGTGACATTAGAGACATGTACATATAATTTTACAAGTGATTTCTAGTTCAAATAAATGTTCTTTTGAACATTCTATTAATCAAAAAACAAAACAAAAAGGTATCACGGTTTCCACAAAAATATTAAGGAGTAACAACTGTTTTCAACACTGATATTAAAGGGATAGTTCACCCAAAAATGAAAATTTGATGTTTATCTGCTTACCCCCAGGGCATCCAAGATGTAGGTGACTTTGTTTCTTCAGTAGAATACAAATGATGATATTTAACTCCAACCGTTGCGGTCTGTCAGTATAATGCGTGTCAATGGGAACTCTATCAATAAGAGTCAAAAAACATGTATAGACAAATCCAAATTAAATCCTGCGGCTCATGATGGCACATTGATGCTCTAAGCTAGAAACGATTGGATTTATATCATTTTTTACCTCTAATACACCACTATGTCCAACTGCGTTCAGCACTCGTTTAGTGAGGTCTGATCGCGCTCAGACAGCGGAAGTGATGTCTCGCGCTTATACTTCAATGAGTGCCGTTCTCAGAGCGTGATAAGACCTCACTAACCGAGTGCTGAACGCAGTTGGACATAGTGGTGTTTTAGAGGTAAAAAATTATATAAATACTGTTCGGTTTCTCACACAAACCGATCTTTTCCTGTCTGATTTAATTTGGATTTGTCTGTGCATGTTTTTTGACTCTTATAAATTGTGTTACCATTGACACGCATTATAAGACTGACAGACGGCAACAATTGGAGTTAAAAATCATCATTTGTGTTCTACTGAAGAAACAAAGTCACCTACATCTTGGAGGCCCTGGGGGTAAGCAGATAAACATCAAATTTTCATTTTTGGGCAAACTATCCCTTTAATAAGAAAAACATATAATAATAATTCAGTAATAGCTGCTGAAAAATCAGTTGTAGTATAAAATGTATTCAAATAAATGTGTAATAATATGTAACAATAATATTGCCTTTACTGAATTTTCAGATCAAAGAAATGCATCCTTGGTTCAAAAACATTAAAAATGTTTAACAACCCCACATTTTTAAATAGTAGTTGCTACACAAAAAAAAAAAAATGCCAGCGAGACAAGTATAGTGCTTACATTGTGGAGGAGAGAGTCTCAGTCAGCAAATAATAATAAAAAGTAACACAAAAACAACTTAAGGTATTACTTCCATTAAAAGTACTTATGTAAATGTAATTAGTTAATGCTCGTTCACAGTATCTATAATGTTGACTATAACCATAAAAGGTTTGAAAATCATTCTAATTCTAATAAAAGAGTGAAGTCCATACCACAACCATAACAATAATGACAAAGAGGAACAATATTGTTGGGATCCCTTTCAGAGCATTTTGTTTTAGTCAATGAACAATAGCCAATTAAAATCCATTTGACTTTAAAGCTGCAGTCCGTAACTTTTTTTTGGTTAAAAATATGTAAAAAGTTATGTATGTAAAAAGTACATAACCAGCCAGTGTTCAAATCTCCTTACCTTAGCCCGATTCACTAGCCTGACTTCGTCATACTCATATTCTAGGCAGAATGTGAGTCTGATACTGCTCCATTGCACTTGAATTATGGGGCGTGTCTTAACCGAACCAGTAAAAAAAAAAAACTCTGCACTCAGTTGGATAGACCTACAACCAATCAGAGCAACGCAGTAAGTGACGTATGTTGAACTTGTACTTAAACTTTTGCCGGATCCCGTTGGAAGGACGGCAAACACATCTTTCCCATCGACAAATGCCTTGATTGCGGTTCTTTGTTCGTCTTTTAAAATTAATGCGCTGTCGATTTCTTTTATTACAGACATGATAGCCGAATCTAAACATCTTACTTCTCCAGCTGCAGTCATCATTGGTGAAAACCAATTCAACCCAAGCGCTCTTTGATGACGTGGGTGGTTACGTAACCGCAGATGGGTTTATGCAGAAAATTCAGGCATGCCGCAGTTCGTCTTTGTGTCATTAAGTCGCATCTGTTTACATAGAGAAGGAGTCCCAGCTAGTAGGCTATGTGGCATGTGGGAGGATGCTACAGGCGGCAGATCATAGACTTTTCTCACAGCAGCTGCAATAATTAAACTTATTATTTTGATGACGGATTGTAACCCAGAAAGGTCCAAATGACAATCATCAGTGACAACTGGAGATTCACCCGTAGTCAAAAGCAAAAGACTTCGGACTGCTGAGTGGCTACAGAAATTGAAGTCTACAGGTAACGCTAATACACACTAAATACACATAGTCACGCAATGCTAATGTTGTTAACATTAACAATTTGAGAACAAAGTATAACAATAATAATACATTTCATGGTTTGACATGATCCGAGCTAAGCGATCGTTAGATTTAATCATCATTGGCAGCACGATTTATTGTAATGCTTTTTTTCTCAGTTGCTCAGAACAAAAGCGGAGGACGTTACATACTTGTTCAGATGACATTTTCCGGTGAAAATTCTTATTTTGGTCATACTTCCAAGATGTAGAATCTGTGATTCCGTAGTACAGTATCCACACTGATGTGGTGACTGACAGCAAACGTTAGATTTATCCACGCTGAGGAGCCATGCCGATGCACAACCCGTGTAAAGAAGATAATTCCGCAAATAAATGCAATTGCAGGTTTCAAACAGAGATGGCGACAAAGAGGCAAAACTTACAGACTGCCGCTTTAAATATAAAAAATAAACATTATCGTCCATTGGCGTAAACGTTAATACAGTTTTCATTCTTGCTGTGATTGGGCCTTTACCACTTATGATGCATAAAGCAATATTGTAACTTCGCTTTTAAAGGTAAAATAAAAATAAATAGCTTTTTGAAAATATTATAGCTATAAAAGTAACATTGCCCAACACTGGTAATGATTACAGTGCTAATCCTAAAGTCCTTTAAAAAGGATTAGTGTATTTCTGTCAAACAGTCAACACAGGGTTCTGTTATGCAGTACTGCAGTTAAGCAATTCATGCAGCCCTCTAAAACAACAAGGCTGAGAAGAAAAATGAAAACGCAAAGGGACTGTGACACATGTCGAGCCTCTCCATATCCCCCGGCTGAACTCGACCGCTCAAACTCAAAGTGACATGTGAATCCTTTTTAGAGAAGTTTATGACTTTATCCAGTCACTCTGCTTCTCCTCTCCTCACACATCTCACACGGGATGCTGAGAGAGACAAAGATGGGGGTGGAGGGGTATAAACAGCCTGGGCAATGACTCAGCCCTGGAGAACTTTTTTTTCACTTCATCCACATACTGTATCCTGGCTTGGATCCATTTAGCAGGTAATAGTACAACCAAAACCAAAAAGAAATCTGTCATTATTTACTCACTGGAATTGTCCATTTTTGAAGAAACTATTTCTCAAGACATGACTAGTTTTAGCTTTGATAGACAGTGAAGCTCTGTTTTTAAACAAATTCAAATGGATACAGCCTAAGCAGTATTTGCAAAGACTGCACACTTTTTGCTTAGAGGTTAAATTTAACATGCTTTAAAATGTAATGTGCTTCACACATTATTTTAACAATAATGCCATATACTTTATATTACCCTGTTAATGTCTGGGTCAGTGTGAGAGGGCCAGTGCTTAATCTTATTATATTTTTTTTAATCGTGTACATACGTTTTTATGCTTTATAATCTTAAACATTTGGTTTTCTGAGACATTTAATTGCAAATTCTTGTTATAACTTTTTTAACTGCTGTTTTATATAGAGGAGGTATTGTCGAAATTGCAATACTTGTTTGAGATTTGCGAATGATTTGAGTCTTGGTAGCATCAGTGAGAATGGATTGGAAATTACAAACCAATCAGTAATGGTCTGCCATTATTTTCCAGCAAGTGTTTATAAATATATGGAGTTTCCTGTATAGTTATAGTGGTGTAAAGTATTTGGATAAATGTAATTAGTTACTGTATCTTTTGGGCTACTTTTTAGTGTTACTGAGTATCAAAGATATTAGCAACTTTTACTCTCTACTTGACTACATTTTTGAACAAGTAAATGTACTTTTTACTCCAAAACATTTGTGATGATTAATGCAATTACACATTACATTTTGCATGGCACCTAACTTTATCTGCAGCAGTTTATTTCTGCTATAAAGAAACAATGTCGCCATCTATAGGGCATTGAAGGTACTATGTTGTGCATTTTGCCTTTATTCACCCAAACTTGTCAACAAGGCTTTTACTTATTTTTTAAATTATTTTTACTTAACATTATTTTATTTTATATATCAATGAGACCTTTTTGAATGATATTGGTTTACTTGTGCACTTTTTAGAACTTGAGCTTAACTGAGACTTGAGATTTTGTAGACATTTGTAGGCTGTTGTGTCAACCTTGATTTATTGCAATTTTGAGGTGTTTTATTTTGATTTTAGAAAATAAACATGATTTCTCATCTTACAAATCAACTGTTTCTTATTTTCACTGGCATGTCTCTAAGGTTTTGAGAACTAGGGCATTTTTGAGCCTACAATCAGCACGAGTAAAATACTTAAGTACTGTTAAAACCAGATACTCTAAGACTTTTACTCAAGTTGTATTGGAACTGGTGACTTGTAACATGTAATGGAGTCATTTTAGCTGTAAGGTATCTGTACTTTTACTCAAGTATGGTTTTCAGGTACTCTTTACGCCTCTGGTTATAACTGTATAATGCCTATATGCAGTATATACTAGAGCTGTCAATGTTAATGCTTTAACAAATGCGATTCATTCAAAATCCTTAACGCATTAAAATAAATATTGAAACCGCAGGGAAAGTTTTCAGTCCAATGATCCAGTAAGAAAATTCATGCAAACAATCAGTCCAAAACAGTGCTAATGTAAAGAAAACCAGGCTGATTACATCAGAGATGGCAGAGAGAATAAAGAGACTCACGTTATTCATTCCAGTGTCTGTTTCGCTTTAAAACACAAGCTCGGTTATATTCTCTAATTCTTTCTGAAGAGCGTGAGCCCGCACACATCGCGCTGTTTGAAAAACAACCTGAACAGAAGATCAAAACATCCCACCGCTGTATGGCCAGATGATACACAAACTATGTTTCTCAACTGGATTAAGCAAACCAACGTCTCGCTAGTAAAGTTTGGATGGATGAGGATTGCAATCAAGGTAGAAAAGATTGAAATGACATACAGGAGTCGTACAGTAAGAACGCGTGAGGCTGTTATATTGATGTGCAAATGTGGTAATGTTCAGTATGGCAACTTGACTTGTCTAAAATGTAAACAAGCTCGTTAAAATGGTGTATGCTTAATTTCACAACAAGTATGCGATTGATCGCAATTAAAAATTTTACTCTATTGACAGCCCAAGCATATACATGCAATAGATTTGGATTGTTTCAGTACCTCTTCTGGCAGGAATTTAGTTTATTTAAACCAAAACCTCTCAGCAATTGGGGAGGAAGGAGAGGGTCAGTGAGCTGTTGAAGTTAAAGGATTAGTTCACTTTCAAATAAAATTTTCCTCATAATCTACTCACCCCCATGTCATGCAAGATGTCCATGTCCTTCTCTCTTCAGTCGAAAAGAAATTAAGGCTTTTGATGAAAACATTCCAGGATTATTCTCCTTATAGTGGACTTCAATAGACTCCACTGTTGAAGGTCAAAATTACAGTTTCAGTGCAGCTTCAAAGGGCTTTATACGATACCAGACGAGGAATAAGGGTCTTATCTAGCGAAAAGATCGGTCATTTTCCAAAAAAAAAAAAAAGTAAATTTATATGCTTTATATAAACAAATGATCGCCTTCCAAGTGGTTCCACCAAAACCGCACTTTCGTATTCTTCAAAAAGCTTATGCTGTATGTCCTACGCCTTCCCTATTCTACTTATGTAAAAAATGGAACTGGCGCTGCGTTCGTTCCGTAAGTAGAATGAACACAGCGCCGGTTCCATTTTTTCCCTTATTCTTCATCTGGTATCGTTTAAAGCCCTTTGAAGCTGCACTGAAACTGTAATTTTGACCTTCAACAGTGGAGTCCAATGAAGTCCACTATAAGGAGAATAATCCTGGAATGTTTTCATCAAAAACCTTAATTTCTTTTCGACTGAAGAAAGAAGGACATGGACATCTTGGATAACATGAGGGAGTAAATTATCAGGAAAATTTTATTTGAAAGTGAACTGATCCTTTAACTCACATTAATGTGCATTAAAATGAATGTATTTATATTATGGTGGGCCCATAATGCTGGTAAAGCAAATCTGAATTATTGGCTCAACCAGGCAAGAAGAAAATCCCTTACTGCTGAGCCCTGCTAACTTAACCATCAAGCCTCACTTAGCCAACTAGTTTCATCAGAAAGGCAAAGCCAGACCAGCACCAAACCTCCATAAACCAGCATGGACCAGTAAGAAATTCACATTGATTCAACAGCAGGAAACTGAACCTCAGCATCCCTCCATAGTCATCAGCATGCATGTGAAGGACTCGCTGCAGCGCTCCATGACGAGCTGGTGTCATAAAGGGGATCTGACCTCTGGGGTGAAAGTCAGCGGGCTGATTGACGGCCGGTTTCTTGATGTCAGAGGAGCGGTAGACGATGTGATGACGCCCGGGTCCTCCTTCCTCCTCTCCTGTCATGTCGCCTCCTCTCTCCAGTGGCTCGATAAAAAACTCCTCTTGACCTGCACGGATCATCCCCGCCTGACAGGTTTGAAAGAGAGAAAGAGAGGTTATGTTTTTCAAAGGCAGGTACAGCACAAAGCTTGCACATCAAGTCCATTAAGCGAATCAGCTATAAGGGCTATTTCTGTAAGCCTGCTATATCATGTTTTCATCAGCTTTGGAAGAAACCCTCGGGCAACCCGATCCCTGAATCGATCCATCCTCTTTCTGCGTCTAACTCATGTGTTCGGGCCCCAACCATCTTTAAAACTCTGTGACATTGTCTGTCATAAGCAAAAACAAACTCTCGCTAATGTTTCCGAACAATTCGCCGCTTTTAGGGAGCAAACATGAGATTGTCTTGTTTGTGCAGTTTAAAGATGAGTGAAAATAGTCTACGAGGGCAAAGAGGGAAATCCAAACCACGAGCGAAGATCAATATGAATCTCTCTGCCAGAGTGAACAAACTCACTGACAGACACACTTGACAGCTCATGTTCCGTTCTCGCTCTGTCTAGTTGAGATTCGTTGGCTTTGAGCGACGAGCCGCGTCTACTGCCAGGGGTGCTGAGAACGTAATGAGAGAGAGAGAGAGAGAGAGAGAGTCTACAAGGCTTTAGGCACATGGGACCAATTGATTGTAGGACACGTCGCAGTCCCTACGACTTATTGGCTTTTCCCTGCCAGAGCGCAGGGTCTTTTCCCTTTGCTTCCATAGCAAATTAGACAGCCCAAACGAGAGCACAAATTGAATGGCAATGTTAGACCTCTTCTCTGATGTGGTGGAATATCAAATGTGAACTTCAAAAAGGGCTGTTAAAGTCACGCCGGAGCCCCCTCAGTCATCACAATACTGAAGCCCGGCAGAGTGCAGGCCGCTGAGCTAGTCGTTTAGCTTGGTCTCCCAGGAAATATTACACAGCGAGTGGTCCCGCCACCTCCCTCGCTCCCTCTTGCTTCCCCCGAGGGTTCATTACGAAGGAAATGCCCGTGCGCTGCATAAATCGACACCACTGCATGAAGGGCTGCCGTTGCACGTGGTCAACGCTGACTGAAAGTGCTGATGTAAAAACAAAATACACTCACATATACTTTTGTCCTCTCCCAAAATCCACTCAAAACAGTGTGTGTTGTCTCGATTGTAAATTTTAAGAAGTTAAAGAAGCCTTTCCTTTCTTAATGACCTGAATGCGTCTACATTCTGCATCTGGGAAAAGGTGAGCAATTAATAGTATAATGCAAATCTGCATAATGTAACAGGCTACTGAAATGTCATACACTCTGCAAAGTAAGTTTTTTGCCTCATTTACCAATAAAAATATCAAAACATCTGTAAAACAATAGCAATTTACTTGAGAAGCAAAGATGCACAAGATATTAAGACTTAAAGGAACACTCCACTTTATTTTGAAAATAGGCTCATTTTCCAACTCCCCTAGAGTTAAACAGTTAAGTTTTACCGTTTTCGAATCCATTCAGCCGATCTTGGGGTCTGGCGGTACCACTTTTAGCATAGCTTAGCATAGTTCATTGAATCTGATTAGACCGTTAGCATCTCGCTCAAAAATGACCAAAGAGTTTCAATATTTTTCCTATTTAAAACTCGACTCTTCTGTAGTTACATTGTGTACTAAGGCCGACGGAAAATGAAAAGTTGCGATTTTCTAGGCCGATATGGCTGCGTAATATTATTGCGCCTGCTGCACCCATGGTACAGCAGAAAAGTTCCTTGATTATTACGCCAGAATGAGAGTATAGTTCATAACCATATCGGCCTAGAAAATCGCAACTTTTCATTTTCCGTCGGTCTTAGTACACGATGTAACTACAGAAGACTCAAGTTTTAAGTAGGAAAAATATTGAAACTCTTTGGTCATTTTTGAGCGAGATGCTAACGGTCTAATCAGATTCAATGAACTATGCTAAGCTATGCTAAAAGTGGTACCGCCAGGCCCGGAGAACGGCTGAATGGATTCTAAAATGGTAAAACTCAACTGTTCAACTCTAGGGGAGTTGGAAAATTAGCCCATTTTCAAAAAAAGTGGAGTGTTCCTTTAAGTTAAAGGATTGAATGAAAATTACCCCAAGCTTTAGTAACCCTCAAGCCATCCTAGGTCTATATGACATTCGTCCTTCTGATGAACACAATCAGAGATATATTAATAAATAATGTGACGCATCCAAGTTTTATAATGGCAGTGAGCAATACCAACAAGTATGAGCTGAAGAAAGTGCTTCCATCCACATCCATCCATCATAAACATACTTTACATGGCTCCGGGGGGTTAAAAAAGTCCTTCTAAAGCAAATCGATGCATTTGTGTCCATATATATATATATATATATATATATATATATATATATATATATATATATATATAAAAGTATCCATATTTAACAAGTTATGAAGTAAAATATCTAGTGACTGCCAGACCGCCTTCCGTATTCAATTTACGAAGAAAGTGTAAAACTCTTGCTTCAAAAAGTTTACGTTATGTCCTACACCTTCCCTATTCAACTTACGGAAAAAGGTTAACTGACGGGATGCCAGTTTACACTTTCTTCATGAGTTGAATACGGAAGCTAGAAATTTTACTTCATAACTTGTTAAATATGGATTTTTTTTTTTTTTTTTTTTTTTTACACAAACGCATTGCTTCGCTTCAGAAGGACTTTATTAACCCCTCCGGAGCCATGTGAAGTACGTTTATGATGGATGGATGTGGATGGAAGCACTTTCTTCAGCTCATGTTGGTATCGGTCACTGCTATTATAAAGCTTGGATGCGTCAGGATATTTATTAATATATCTCCGATTATGTTCACCAAAAATAAGAAAGTCATATACAACTAGGATGGCTTGAGGGTGGGTAAAGCTTGGGGTAATTTTCATTTGAAAGTGAACTAAACCTTCAAGGTTAAAAAAAATATACACACACAGACACACACAGACACACACACATGCTATTGTTCAAAAGTTTGGGGTCGGTAAGTTGTTAATGTTTTGAAAGAAGAAAAAAATGCAATTTATTTCCTAAAATGTCATTTAAATATATATTTCAAGGGTTTCATGTTTTGGTAAAAAGTATTAAAAATATGTTTACATTGTTAATCAAACAGTAGTTTAGTAAAGTGGTGTTTTTCTCCATCCACACTAGTATTTCAAGTGTTTCCAAAATCGTTTCTGTCATCTTTGCAGGAATGTAATATGAAGTTTTGAAGTCAAATGTATCCTCTTGGGAGAGTGTCTTCAAAAGGCTTAATTTTCACAGGACAGAAATGTGGATGGATGGCCAAAACATCGAGAAAAAAATGCAACAAAGTGGAACAATATTGTTGGGATCCCTTTCAAAGCATTTTGTTTTAGTCGATTAACAAATGTATCCAAATTAGTGTAGATGTAGCCATAAATTACCCTTATGGCAGTCATTCAAGTCAGTCAGATGAACACTTCCTGTTTAAGTGGGCAGATGTTAAAGAAAAATCTGAGCACCTCTGAAAAAATCTTGTTCAGAGTTTGGGCACAAACCATTGTTTCCAATGACATTTTACCAAAAACCACATTTTCATACTTTGTGAAAGGAACTGAGGCTGAGCGACTACTTGGAAAAACTAGTCACTATACAATTTTGCAGGACAATCGAACATGTCTATGTTTCAAATGACTGATTCTTTCCATTTGGACTCCTTTGGGACATCTCCAGATCCTGTAATCTGAAATGGAACCCGTCATCAAAACCGAAGCCCCTCTTTCCTTACGGTGAAACTATGGCTAATGCCTATCTTTTGGCCCTCTCGAGCTCACATAGTTAGGCTCTAATGGTTTCAAATCATCAATTTATAGTAAAATGTTCTGGTTTGTTACAGTCTAAGCACAGAAACACAGCACAAAACCTCCAACAGAACAAGCTAGGCCAGCTGCACCATCCAACTTCATCCAAGACCTCCGTATCAGCGAGATTGTGGTTGGGCAGACTTCAGCCGGTCTGAAGTGTCTCTATCTGCCAAAATATCCAAGAGAGAGTTCATGAGCAGATTCAGAAGCATTATCTGTGTTTGTATGCGCATGATTGTGTGGAAACAGGCCACCCTCCCTGTCCAATAAGAAATCCACAACCCTCTGTGTGTGTGAGATTGCTCATAAAGCTGATATTTGTTTGACTCTGACAGCTACAAAACAATGAGCACTGTAGCTATTCTTCTATTGCCATTATGGCTTCAAGTTTTCTTGGCTCCACCTGGCCACATTGGCTCTAACATAACTTTTCATATTGTCAAATTTAACAGGAACTGATAGCAAGGTATCTCTTAATGTCCAGCCACCTAGCAAATTACTGTCTCCACTTCAAAGAGTGAGAAATATTTTTCATTTACACCCAATCCACACCTAGGAGAAAATACAATCAGTGTCAATTTAGAAGTTCCCATTTGAACTGAGGTATCACAGAGGGGAAAAACACTGTATCATTCAACATTATGACATATAAGACAAAAGCTGTACTCTAAAATTATCAAGCTGCCTTGCTCCATACAACTTGTAAAAAAGAAGTACACTTTAAAATATTTCTAAAAAGAGTACTTATTACTTTATTACATTATACATTATTACAATTAAATGTATTATACTATGTATTATAGCCTAGTTAATATTCAAATTAAATGCACATTTTAGTGTTTTGATCCGCTTCTGGAAGACTTAAAATGGTTAAAGTGTGACTAACTCTGACAAGCATTTATGGTAAACAAAAATATACTTGAATGAGTTTTATATTGAAACTTGTATGTAATTTATTTAAATATATTTGTAATTACACATTGACAATAATAAAGTTGGGTAACGACTACTAACGTAGTATATTTAAACATATATGAACTTTAAATCAAATAACACACTGACATAATTAATGTTATGAAGCGACGAGAATAACAACAAAATAACAACTTTATTCAACAATATTTAGTGATGGACGATTTCAAAATACTGCTTCATGAAGCTTCGAAGCTTTACTAATCTTTTGTTTTGAATCAGTGGTTCAGTGGTTTGGAGCGTGAAAGTCATGTGATTTCAGTAAACGAGGCTTCATTATGTCATAGCCTGGATGTTTCGAAATTTCAATGGTTCACGTGACTTTGGCTTTTTTTAATACATGTTTCAAACCACCGATTCAAAACAAAAGATTTGTAAAGCTTCAAAGCTTCATGAAGCAGTATTTTGAAATCGTCCATCACTTGATATTGTTGAATAAAGTCATTATTTTGTTTTTTTGGGCGCACAAAAAGTATTCTCATCGCTTCATGACATTAAGGTTGAACCACTGTAGTCACATGAACTGTTTTAAATATATCTTTAGTAGCTTTCTGGGCGTTTGAAAGTGTTAATTATCTTGCTGTCAATGCAGGCCTCACTGAGCCATCGGATTTTATCAAAAATATCTTAATTTGTGTTCCGAAGATGAATGAAGGTCTTACGGTTGTGCAACGACATGAAGGTGAGTAATTAATGACAGAATTTTCATTTTTGGGTGAACTAACCCTTTAAAATTATAATAAAGACAAGTATTCTACATGTGCTTTAGCATGTTAGTCAACACATCATTTTACTTCTTTAAAGCAAGACCAGTGATTATTAAAAAAAAAAGATTTAAAATGTACTTTGAAAGTAAAACTTTTAATTTGACATTATTACAGAGTGCACTTATTAAAAGTGTCCTTAAATGTGTTAAGAAACATTGTCATGAAAGTGTACTCTCTATAAGTACCCTTAAGTGTAGTATATTATCTACACTTTTCTCTACCACTGCCAAAAAACAATAAGGCAAGCTGCCTCAATGACTACCGACCCATTGCGCTGACTCTAATAGTGATGAAGTGCTACGAAATAATCGTTATGAGTCACATCAAGACCAACACACCGGATACCCTGGACCCTCTCCAGTTTGCATATAGATTGAATAGGTCCGCAGAGGATGCCATCAGCACAACAATACATATACTGTCCTTACTCATCTGGAAAACAAAGACAGTTATGTTTGAATGCTGTTTATTGAATATAGTTCGGCATTCTAAACAGTGATTTCATTGAAGCTCATCAAAAAGATGATACACTTGGTGTGCCACACACCCTGTGTAACTGCTTCTGAACTTTGTAACGAGCAGACCCCAGACTGTCAGAATTGGGAATTACACATCCAGGACAATAACCATAAACACAGGAATTTCACAGGGATTTGTGCTGAGCCCTTTTCTCTACACACTGTATGTGATGTGTGGCCTCTCAGAACAACACCAGCATCATTAAATTCGCTGATGCCACAACAGTGATTGGACTGATAACAGGAGGTGAGAGACAGTGTACAGTATAGAAGTGACAGACCTAGCAAAGTGGTGCCAGGATAACAATCTCTTCCTAAACATTATCAAAACAGATTATCGTCGATCTACGGAGGAAGAGGAAGCAGCACTTAACGTTGTCACTGAGGATCTCTCCTGGTCTTACAACACCACACAACTGGTCAAGAAATCACACGTTTGCACTTCTTGAGAAGGTTGAGGAAATTCGCCATGTCGAGCCGGGTTCTCAGATGCTTCTCTAGGTGTGGAAACGAGAGTGTCCTCACCAGCTCCATTACAGTCTGGTTCGGAAACTGCACAGTCCAGGATCATAAGACTCTTCAGCAGGTGTTCAAACCATCTCTGGAACTGCCTTACCAACACTGGAAAGTATTTGCCTGGTTACAGTCATCAGGAGAGCCCGAAATATCATCAAGGACAATAATTGTCCCAACACAACCTTTTCACACTCCTACCATCAGGCAGACACTACAGGAGTGCTAAAGCTAGAACTTCAAGGATGAAAAACAGTTTTTACCCACAGGCCATTAGGCTTGTGAATGACACCTATCCATTGCCCCTCCCCCCATCTCTGCAGACACAGATTGCCCTTGGATCCTGAAAGGGTAGACAAACTTACCCCCTATTTTTTCCACACACACTTATAATACAAATAACATTACAGATTACTGAGTTCATCTTGCAACAAATGTGAAATAATAATTGTACTATTAAGGACTATCTACTTTGCACGTGAATCTTTTTATGTTTACATTGCACTTTATATATGCACATACTATATATATATATATATATATATATAATATATATATATAATCAATCATGACAACTCTCAGAAGATTGTTAGCATTGTAATGGATACGAAAATGTTAATGTATTTGATCTTGGCGGAGTAGATCTACTACGCTCCTGCCGAATTGCTGCTGTAGATTTTGTTGTTGTTGTAGATTATTGCTGCTGCTGATTATTGCTGCTGCTGCAGAGCAAGTACAGGAACTTGCTACTGCCAAATAGCATATATCAATAACTCATAGCAGATCTATACAGGTGGAGCTGGGGAAGGTGGAGGATTTTAGAGGAACTCTGAGGCGCGCTGCAAAAAATAGTTGCTTTTGATCTTTAATTCATAAAATGAGCAATCCTTTCATTGAAGGAAAAGAATTGAAAGTGGGGGAAAAATCTCATTATGAAACACATTGGCCACAATTATTGGCACCCTTTTACTCAATACTTTTTGCAACCTCCTTTTGCCAAGATAACAGCTCTGAGTCTATAATGCCTGATGAGTTTGGAGAACACCTGACAAGAGATCAGAGACCATTCCTTCATACAGAATCTCTACAGATCCATCAGATTCCCAGCTCCATGTTGGTGCTTCTTCTCTTCAGTTCACTCCACTCATTTTTTATAGGGTTCAGGTCAGGGGACTGGGATGGCCATGGCAGAAACTTCATTTTGTGCTCAGAGACACAATTTTGTGTTGGTTTTGATGTTTGTTTTGGATCACTGTCCTGATGGAAAATCCAACCATGGCCCATTATTGGATTTCTAGTAGCAGTCAGGTTTTGATTTTTTATCTGTTGGTATTTGATAGAATCCATGATACCAAGTATCTGAACAAGATGTCCAGGACCTCCAAAACATTAAAGATCCAGCAGTATATTTAACCGTGGGCATGGGGTACTTTTTATCCATGTGTGCACCAAACCCATCTGGTGGGTTTGCTGCCAAAAAGCTCTTTTTTTAGTTTCATCTGACCATAGAAACCGGTCCCGTTTGAAGTTCCAGTCTTGTCTGACAACTGAATATGCTGGAGATTGTTTCTGGATGAGAGAGAAGGATTTTTCTTGAAACCCTCCCGAACAACTTGTGGGGATGTTGGTACTGTTTGATAATTTTTTTAGGCTTTCTGAGACTCAAGACTCAGCTAATCTCTGTAATTCTCCAGCTGTGATCCTTGGCGAGTCTTGGGCCACTCAAACTCTCCTCCTCACCGCAAATTAGAACGATTTAGACACACGTCCTCTTCCAGGCAGAGTTGTAACATCTTTAGTTGATTTGGACTTCTTAATTATTGCCCTGATGGTGGAAATGGGGATTTTCAATGGTTTAGCTATTTTCTTACAGCCACTTTCTATTTTGTGATACTCAATAATCTTTTGCTGCACATCAGAGCTATATTTTACTCATTGTGATGAATGATTAAGGGAATTTTACCTTTGTGTTTCCTCATGTTTATACTCCTGTGGAACAGAAAGTAATGGCTGGACAATTTCATGTTAATGATAACCCTGGTGTGCTGAAAAAAATGTAAATATGAGGGAATAATGGGAATATACTTCAGAGATATTTTACTCATAAAAAAATTCTAGGGGTGCCAGTAATTGTGGCCAACATGTTTTGGAGAAAAACATTTATTTCATAATGTGATTTTCCCCCCACTATCAATTCTTTTCCTTCAATGAAATGTTAGATTTTTGCTAATTTTATGAATTAAAGATCAAAGGGATAAACAATGCAGATTTATTTTTACAGTCATCTTTGTTCATATTTATCAAGGGTACCAACAAGGGTACCAACATATATAATATGTATATACAGATGTGGACAAAATTGTTGGTACCCTTGATAAATATGAATTATATAGCATCTCACAGAAGTGAGTACACCCCTCACATTTTTGTATATATTTTATTATATCTTTTAATGTATCATGTCTCACAACACTGAAGAAATGACACTTTGCTACAATGTAAAGTAGTGAGTGTACAGATTGTATAACAGTGTAAATTTACTGTCCCCTCAAAATAACTCAACACACAGACATTAATGCCTAAACCGCTGGCCAAAAGTGAGAACAATTAGCCATTTTCTCTCCCTGGTGTCATGTGACTCGTTAGTGTTACAAGGTCTCAAGTGTGAATGGGGAGCAGGTGTGTTAAATTTGGTGTTATCGCTCTCACTCTCTCATACTGGTCACTGGAAGTTCAACATGGCACCTCATGGCAAAGAACTCTCTGAGGATCTGAAAAAAGAATTGTTGCTCTTCATAAAGATGGACGTAGGCTATAAGAAGATTGCCAAGACCCTGAAATCTGAGCTGCAGCACGGATGGCCAAGACCATACAGCAGTTTAACAGGACAGGTTCCACTCAAAACAGGCCTTGCCATGGTCGACCAAAGAAGTTGAGTGCACATGCTCAGCGTCATATCCAGAGGTTGTGTTTGGGAAATAGACGTATGAGTGCTGCCAGCATTGCTGCAGAGGTTGAAGGGGTGGGGGGTCAGCCTGTCAGTGCACAGACCATACGCCGCACACTGCATCAAATTGGTCTGCATGGCTGTCGTCCCAGAAGGAAGCCTCTTCTAAATATGATGCACAAGAAAGCCCACAAACAGATTGCTGAAGACAAGCAGACTAAGGACATGGATTACTGGAACCATGTCCTGTGGTCTGATGAGACCAAGATAAACTTATTTGCTTCAGATGGTGTCAAGCGTGTGTGGCAGCAACCAGGTGAGGAGTACAAAGACAAATGTATCTTGCCTAAAGTCAAGCATGGTGGTGGGAGTGTCATGGTCTGGGGCTGCATGAGTGCTGCCGGCACTGGGAAAGCTACAGTTCATTGAGGGAACCATGAATGAGCAGAGCATGATCACCTCCCTTCGGAGACTGGGCCGCAGAACAGTATTCCAACATGATAACGACCCCAAACACACCTCCAAGACGACCACTGCCTTGCTAAAGAAGCTGAGGGTAAAGGTCCTATTGCCAAGCATATGTGGGGCATCCTCAAATGGAAGGTGGAGGAGCGCAAGGTCTCTAACATCCACCAGCTCCGTAATGTTGTCATGGAGGAGTAGAAAAGGACTCCAGTGGCAACCTGTGACGCTCTGGTGAACTCCATGCCCAAGAGGGTTAAGGCAGTGCTGGAAAATAATGGTGGCCACACAAAATATTGACACTTTGGGCCCAATTTGGACATTTTCACTTAGGGGTGTACTCACTTTTGTGGTCAGCGGTTTAGAAATTAATGGCTGTGGGCTGAGTTATTTTGAGGGGACAGCAAATTTACACTGTTATACAAGCTGTACACTCACTACTTTAAATTGTAGTAAAGTGTCATTTCTTCAGAGTTGTCACATGAAAAGATATAATCAAATATTTACAAAAATGTGAGGGGTGTACTCACTTCTATGCACATTTCTTTTTCACAAAGGAACCTACACAGGCAGCTGCCTTTTAAGACAGTCTGTCATGAAACATCATACTCTCTTCGTAGCACTAGGCAGACATTAGCATTTTGCTAAGCTAACAGTGCAATAATCTTTTAAGCATAAGTATACACAGCACATTCAAATATTGGATAAATAAATCACATTTTAATTACATAGAACTTATTTTGATACTTTTTAGTTCAATATCGAATGAAAGTTTATTTACATTTGAGATCTTTATGTTTTCACTTTGTCACAACGCATTCTTAGATTGATTTCTAAAGATACATATAACGCTGTCTTAGCATTTAGTGAAAAAAAAAACTTATTTTAGGACACAAATAATAATGAAACAGTCTTCACATTTCAAAAATGCTGCCTCCGTAGGTTCTAGAACAGAGCAAAAGTCTCAATGCTTTCAATTCAAGATGAGAACTAACAGAGATGGAATTGAGACAAAGTGTTTGCGCGTAAGAGAGAGAACAGATGCACAGGGAAAGACAGAGAGAGAGAGAGAGAGAGAGAGAGAGAGAGATGAAGTATTACAGTATTACAGAGCTGAGTCCATGAGACAGAGAGGAAGTGCAGTGCATTTCCTCTCCGGCATGAGGCCCATGAGAAGCCAGACTCTGACATAACACAGGAGGCTATTAGAAAGCTGTTTATATAGTTTAATTAAAGAGTTTTACATATGATGAAAGAGAGGCGTGTGGGTGGTTGGCTGTAATGACACTAATGATGATAGAAAGACTACACTTAACATACTGTCCTGGCCTATCCATCAATGGCATAATCTCAGAGTGTGGACCATGACAAATGAACAAGATATTACTGGAATAGCTCATTCTAATGAACAGTCATCATTTACTCTCTCATCTCTGTAATGTTGCATTTTAGGTTAAAGTCTATCATTCCTGTTGTTCCTGTATTCTCCTGAGTGTCAGTTAATTAAAGTCTATATATTGTGTATATTTATAATTCTCTATCGTCGTGTTTACTGACTAGCAATTTGTGACACCCTCATGTAGTTGAACTATTCCTTTAAAATGTTGCCCTGCATCTATAAAAAAATCATGTATTCTTTCCTTGGTTAGCTTCAACAGTTTTCCCCTGCTGGTAGATGATGTAACTTCAACAATATGCACAAAAAAAAAAGAATGTTTCTCCAAATGACAGCCATTCAAAAACATTTTTTTTTTTTTTTTAAACTGTGAAACAATTGTGTTTTTCCTAGTCTACATTGCAGCATCTAGGTATTTGCTATTGAGATGAATGGAACCACTAAGCGATAGCTCCAGGTATATTAGAACTCTTAAAGAAAGTCATACAGGTTTGGAATGACACAAGGGTTAGTAAATGATGACAGAAATGTATTTTGAGGTAAATTATTCCTTTATTCAAAATTAAATAAATGCTATACTTGTAGCTGAGCAAATGCTACTGAGATGAATGGAAATGCTAAGTGACAGCTCTCTCCAGGTATATTAAAACTCTTTTAAAACAGCAGCACATGATGAACTAGACTGTCATTCAGGGAATATAGTACATTGAAGACCAGCTGCATATGCTTTGGATCCCAGATGAGAGCAGTTTTCCTATAGTTCCTGCTGACTGTTATTCAATACTAGCCTTGGGAGAAAGAAGAGCAGCTAAGGTTTAGGTTTCAATCAAGATCGTATTTGGAGTGTTTCCAAACATGACCTGGTTATGAGAAAATGGGATATTAACCTTGTTTTTAAACATGATTTGCTTCACTAAGAACTGTAAGGATATCAGCTGTACAAAAGCAGTGACCCGTGTTTTCATTCACAGAACATTTGCCGTGTTTTTCATTTATTTCATTTTAAGCAAAGCCAAGGCACATATGAAGTCTTTGATCAGTTAGACTTATGATGATGAGCTTCCTCATGTGTGTTTTTCTTGGGACAACACAGCTGATTGATCTCAAATCTGTCTCCTCTATCCACATCATATATATATATTTGAGTGTGAGTGTTAGATGACATGATTATCTAAATGTGAAAATAAAGGAAATGAGCAGATTTAATAAATAATAAAAACAGATTCTAAAAAGTTATTAAATGGCATCACAACATGATGATCACAACAGTATGAAATTGCATATTCTTTTTGATATTTGTCAAAGATTACATTTAAGTGTTGTTTAAAGGGTTAGTTCATCCAAAAATGAAAATAATGTAATTTATTACTCACTCTCATTCTTTCCACACCCGTAAGACCTTTGTTCATCTTCGGAACACAAATTAAGATATTTTTGATTAAATCTGATGGCTTAGCGAGGCCTGCATATCAACGGTACTTCCTCTCTCAAGATCCATAAAGGTACTAAAATCATATTTAAATCAGTTCATGTGAGTACCAGTGGTTCTACCTTAATATTATAAAGCGACGAGAATATTTTGTGCGCCAAAAAACCCCCCAAACAATATTTTTTTTAACAATATCTAGTGATGGCCGATTTCAAAACACTGCTTCATAAAGCTTCGGAGCTTTACGAGTCAAATCAGTGGTTCGGAGCGCCAAAGTCACGTGATTTCAGCAATTTGACGGTTTGATACATGATCAGAATCACTGATTCGACTCAAAAGATTCATAACGCTCCGAAGCAGTGTTTTGAAATCGGCCATCAATAGATATTGTTAAAAAGTCGTTATTTTGTTTTTTTGGCACACAAAAAATATTCTCGTCGCTTTATAATATTAAGGTAGAACCACTGAAATCACATGAACTGATTTAAATATGTTTTTAGTACCTTTATAGATCTTGAGAGAGTACCAGTGCTGTCTATGCAGGCCTCGCTGAGCCATCGGATTTAATCAAAAATATCTTAATTTGTGTTCCGAAGATGAACTAAGGTCTTAGGCGTGTAGAACGACATGAGGGTGAGTAATTAATGACAGTATTTTCATTTTTGGGTGAACTAACCCTTTAATTAGTATAGTGTTTTTTTAAGAACTTTGAGTGAGTGTTAGATGATGTAAATGTAAATGTAAAAACAGAGGAAATGTACAAATAAATATCCAATATTGTGGTCAATATATATCTAATAATGACTGACTGATAAAAAAAAATCATTAATGTCATCTGATAACTGATATGGTACCGGAATATAATTCTAAAAGGCTGCAAACAACATGGCCTCTCTAAAGGGATAGTGAAAATACTATCATCATTTACTCTCCTTCCTTTTATGTTTCGCTGAAGAAAGTCATACAGGTTTGGAACGAGACAAGGCAGAAGAAGGAAAACAAGTCAATGATTACAGAATTTTGATATTGAGGTGAGCCATTCCTTTATTCAAAATTATATAAATGCTATCACCCCTCATCTTTTGTGAAAGTGAATTTTAGTCTTTGTTACCCATGTGGTATACTGCACCAGTCCAATGATTCACGTCCGATTACTCAAGGATTATTGAATTGTGATTTAAAGCAGAAACCTGAGTGTGCGTGATCAGGCACACAGTGAAGTGGAATAGCAATTCCACAGAGAGAGGCACAGCCTTACATGTTCCTTCTGATCATTTATCTCCTGAGCCGGGCAAAGACAACAACGTTCCCTGAGCCAAACCTACTGCTTTTCCACAGCCTGTCCAATGGCTGGCGTGTATTTCATACAGACGTCTCTTCTCCTCTCTAAACAACTGACAGAGAATATGAGCAGCTCTCAGTGAGGAAGAAGAGCTCTGGACTTCTTTGGGGATTTTTGGTTCCATTAAAGGATGACAGATGAAGAAAAAAGAGTCAGAATTGTCAGAATTCCCCAATTATGGCAAAGAGTTTAGCAGGAATGTTCATGTGATGAAGCGATGACGATGGGTTCTAAGTACTGGAAAGCATTTACACACATGTGCACACACACACGCTGTATATGAATCAGGTCAGACCTCACACACACTCACACACACACATACACACACACACACACACACACACACACACACACACACACACACACACACACACACACACACACACACACACACACACACAGTTTTTCCTGTCTGGGGTCTGGACAATCCAAAGTGGTCGAGTTTTAGAACTTCCAGTTCCAGCGTTGTTTCCTAAGAGCATTAGTCCAGCCAAATAGCTAACAACCTATTTAAAACTGGAAATCTGCCTTTTTCTTTTCTTTTCTTCTTTTTTTTTTTTTTTACATAAATCCTGTAATTTTCAAAACTTTTCAGTGTCAGCTTTCACTGGAAACCTTTTCTATCAATGGACCTATCAGTAACTGAAACCATGATCTCATGTTACAGGCTCTTCGCCACATCATCAGCTGAAAGGAATTCATTGACTTTTTCCTTTCTCTTTCCTAAACACAAGGAAAAACTGACACTCACACCTCACACTTCCACGGTTAAAACAAGGTTAATCCTTGACGTTTCCTTTGAGAACAGATCAAATCAAACCCAAGCAAAAACCAAAATCAAATACAGCTGAAGCTGATGTCATATTTCAAGGTATTAAAAAGGAAATTGGGCTCCACTGCTTTCATCTAAGTCCCGCTGGCTTTGTAGTCTAACTAAGTTTTGTATCTTTTTTGGCTTTTAGTTCAAAAACGCTCCTGACTTGTAAAAAAAAAAAAGTATTTTTTTGTCCAGTAGAAACATTTGAAAACTTTGAATAACACCGCAATGCAATAAGAACATGAAAATGGGGTGACGGATCACAATGAACCACAAAACACAGCCAATTAGATCAGTTCTCTCTCTCGGCACAATCTCTAGCATATGCGATGTGCTGCGCAAAAGAGCGCAAAACTATGAACGGATCAATGACATGACGGGTCATTTTTTTGTCCAAAGGCCTAGATCTCTTTTATCGAATCCAAATGGTTTTAATTATATTTTGCTACAATGATTTTGAAGTGTCAAAAGGTCATTCAGTTTAACTGTCTAAAGGCCAATACTACGGTGGCCCAGTAGTGCACAACACAACGAAATTAAAAAAGCAAACATAAGTTCACAACACAACGAAATCGAGACACAACACAACAGAATCGAGCCACAACACAACGGAATAAAGCCACAACACAACGAAATCGAGCCACAACACAACGGAATAAAGCCACAACACAACGGAATCAAGCCACAACACAACGGAAATGCTCCCGACCACTAGGGGGCTCTCAGAGCTCGGTAAAGTTAGTTTTCCTTGCCACTGTTCTATAGAGTCGGCAGTAATATCAATACCACGATTAGTTTAAACAGTATGTAACCACTGCATATCGACATGAAATATTAATTCAATATCACCTACGTGCAAAATAGCTTCATATTTAGGCCTATACTTGTGAATGATTTGACGCGATACCACGAATCATGATGAAGGGAACGTCTGCCAATCCCACTAAGTGGTTAAAACGTATAATTTGTATTCATTAAAATTACTTTTAACATTTAAAAACAGACATATTCAAATTCCAAAGCTTGTCAGTATTACCAACAGGAACTAACAACCTTTGGAATTTGAACATGTCTGTTTTTAAATGTTAAAAGTAATTTTAATGAATACAAATTATACGTTTTAACCACTTGGTGGAACTGGCAGACGTTCCCTTCATCATGATTCGTGGTATCGCGTCAAATCATTCACAAGTATAAATATGAAGCTATTGTGAACGTAGTTGATTTTTAATTAATATACCATGTCGATATACAATGCTTACATACTTAAAACTAATCATGGTATTGATATCTTTGTAAAACTGTCGACTTTATAGAACAGTGGCAAGGAATAGTAATATTACCTAGCTCTGAGAGCCCCCAAGTGGTCGGGAGCATTTCCGTTGTGTTGTGGCTTGATTCCGTTGTGTTGTGGTTTAATTCCGTTGTGTTGTGGCTTTATTTCGTTGTGTTGTGGCTTGATTCCGTTGTGTTGTGGCTTATTCCGTTGTGTTGTGGTTTAATTCCGTTGTGTTGTGGCTTATTCCGTTGTGTTGTGGCTTTATTTCGTTGTGTTGTGGCTTGTTTCCGTTGTGTTGTGAACTTATGTTTGCTTTTTTAATTTCGTTGTGTTGTGCACTACTGGGCCACCGTACAATACAGCCATTTAATTTGTGATTAAAATATCTTAAAATGTAATAAATGTATATATTTTTTTTATTCTGGCATGATTTTATAACATCATATATTAACATACTGCAAAATGGTATTAAAATTATGCGTAGAAGTCGTTGCTTTGTTATGAGAAAGAATGTCTGGAAAAATTTATTTAATTGATGTCATTCAGAGTAACAAATATAAAGGGAGATAGGGAAGTTGAATAGGGAAGGCGTAGGAAGTACACCGTAAGCTTTTTGAAGAATATGAAAATGCGGTTTTGGCGGAAACACTTGGAAAGTGATCATTTGTTTATATAAAGCATATACAATTAAATTTTTTTCGAAAATGGCCGATCGTTTCGCTAGATGAGACCCTTATTCCTCGTCTGGTATTGTTTAAAGCCCTTTGAAGCTGCACTTCAACTGTAATTTTGACCTTCAACTGTATAAGGAGAATAATCCTGGAATGTTTTCATCAAAAACCTTAATTTCTTTTCGACTGAAGAAAGAAAGACATGAACAACTTGGATGACATGGGGGTGAGTAAATTATCATGAAATTTTAATTGGAAAGTGAACTAATCTTCTAAGTTGAATTATTTCTGAATACTACGAAAATATTAAGAAAAACTAAATTTTATGCAAAAATGAAACTTAATTTATCATTTATTCACCCTCATGTCTTTCCAAATGTGTATGCCCCCCCCCCCCCCCCCCCCCCCCAACAGGAAAAAAAAATCTCAAAATCTCAAACATTTTGCTTCTCAAGTAAATTTAACTGGAAAACAAAGCAAAAAATACTGCTTTTTTGCCGACTGGAAACTCTGCCAAGAAATATCACTTTAAAACAGTGCTGTAGCACACATTCAGCACAACTGGGCCAGAGGGAGAGCGAGAAACAGAGCAATAAGGGAAACACCTCTTTGTCTCCATGAACCAACAAACCCGAACCTCAATGTCCTCCAATAATTTGAGGAATTCAGATATGAGCTTCTCACAGTGAGTTCAAGTAAGTACAGCCTTAGGGAGGGACTCCTTATCTGGCTTATGATTCTCTTCCCAGTCCTCCCTGAACACATGTGTGTCAGTCCAGTCTCTCTTATTCCCTCCACAGGAAGGAGAGGCGTGTGTTTAAGGTATCAGGAGACTTCTCTGAAGCAGGCCAGACCACTCTCCTGCTCTCTCTTTCACAGCTGCCACATCACAAGACTCTTAAGTCGAGGTTCACAATAAAAGCACAGAGGCCATTCCAGAAATGAGAGCTGTCATCCATCTGGAAGGCAACTCCCAGTCAATCCCGTGCCCAAAGCTCTTGAGTGATTTCATTTGTACCTCTAAACCGTTCTGTTACTTCAGCACACTGAGCTGTGCACTCTGGAATTTGCAAACTGTTTATTTCTTTCTTTCTTCTCCACTTTATGTTTTGGAGAGCGTTGCTGCTGGAATGTTAATGACATCCTCAAAGCACTCCGAAAGATTCCCAGGCGACAGGTGCCAGGAGATTTCTGGAGCAACCCCACCTGACTAGTGCTCCTCTTTCATCCTCCACCACAGTGCAATGACACACACACAAATGCCGCAAAGTGCCACCAAGGCCTGCTGCTTAAGTCTAACAGATGGCCCCCCAAAAAACTACCGCCCGGTTTCTCATTCGGAGCATTTTTCAATTCATTTGAGACAGCTCAGAGGTCACTTGAGACTCTCAGCTCTAAGCTTGTGCACCGCTCTCATGATGCTGCCTAAACCCAGACTGAACAAACCTGACATCAAAAGAGAGTGTTCAGAAGATTAAAGGCTATCGGTTGGATCCTGAATCAGAGTAATGTACACTCAGTTTCATCAAAGGTGGAGAGAAAGGATTGTATTGGCACAGAAAATGACTGCTGGAGTCCAAGAAATCAAGAAATGCACACAAGTAACTCAAAATACAATGAGTAGGGATGTGCAAAGATACATATTTTCGAAGTCAAGTGTTAAGAAAGCCATGAGCAATAGAACGCAACAATAAACTATGCAGTCTGTGAATAACGATGTAAAAAAAGTTACGTTTTTTAAAGGGTTAGTTCACTCAAAAATGAAAATTCTGTCATTAATTACTCACCCTCATGTCGTTCTACACCCGTAAGACCTTTGTTAATCTTCGGAATGCAAATTAAGATATTTTTGATGAAATCCGATGGCTCAAGTGAGGCATCCATTGGCAGCAAGATAATTAACACTTTCAATGCCCAGAAAGCTACTAAAGACGTATTTAAAACAGTTAATGTGACTACGGTGCTTCAACCTTAATGTTATGAAGCGACGAGAATACTTTTTGTGCACCAAAAAAACAAAATAACGACTTTATTCAACAATATCTAGTGATGGGCAATTTTAAAACACTGTTTCATGAAACTTCGAAGCTTAACGAATCATTTGTTTCGAATCAGTGGTTCAGAGAGCGTATAAAATGCGTTTAATGAAATCACGTGACTTTGGTGCTCCGAATAACTGATTTGAAACAAATGATTCATTAAGCTTCAAAGCTTCATGAAGCAGTTTTTTGAAATCGCCAATCAAGATATTGTTGAATAAAGTCGTTATTTTGTTTTTTTGGTGCACAAAAAGTATTCTCGTCGCTTCATAACATTAAGGTTGAACCATTGTAGTCACATGAACTGTTTTAAATATGTCTTTAGTAGCTTTCTGGGAATTGAAAGTGTTAATTATCTTGCTGGCAATCTCTGAGCCATTGGATTTTATCAAAAATATCTTAATTTGTGTTCTGAAGATGAACAAAGGTCTTACGGGTGTTGAAGGACATGAGCGTGAGTAATTAATGACATAATTTTCATTTTTTTGGTGAACTAACCCTTTAATGTAAAAAGTTTTTAACGTTGTAAAAAAACAACAGTATAATATAAAAATATTGACTTAATAATAATGTGAGATAAATGTGAGCAATAAATGTGAGATTTGATGAAAAATATTCAAATAATTACAAATTGAGACCATATTATCTCTTTTAGAGTGTTTATTGGGAGTGAGAGTTCACTAATGAGCTCTTTTTGTGGGTGTTTCTGATTGGAGGATTTAAGGCACTGTTCTTTATCAGAAATTCGGCTATTATACACATTTTTTAGTTTACAATACCGTTACTTAATCTCAGAGCTCATAGTAGGTCTGTTTTAAAAGATCTACATGTTATTTTTTATGGAACAATTTCTCTATGGAGAAAGTCGATGAGAATTTTACTTCCTCAACCCAATTTTAGCGCTGCATTAGGCTGGTTTATTAGGAAATGTTTCCATTATACAAGTTCTTGCGTTCAACATCAGCTAGACAGAGCCCAAAGGAATGGAAAGTTGTAAAAACAACACAATGGCCTAACACTTCAGTGTGAATGTGTAGTTTATGGCTGTAGCAGCAGTGTTTTAACAGAAATTAATTTAAAGATACCACTTTACAAAGAGAGTTTACAATAAAATTGGTCAAACACACTACAAAAATGTTCATTCAACCACCAGTTTTTTTTTTTTACCTTAAAGGATTAGTTCACTTTAAAATGAAAATTACCCCAAGCTTTACTCACCCTCAAGCCATCCTAGGTGTATATGACTTTCTTCTTTTTGATGAATATAATCGGAGTTATATTAATAAATATCCTGACGCATCCAAGCCATATAATGGCAGTGAACAGGACAAATGAGTATGAAGCTCAAGAAAGTGCATCCATCCATCAAAAACGTACTCCACACGGCTTCAGGGGGTTAATAAAGGCCATTCTGAAGCAAAGTGCTGCATTTGTGTAAGAAAAATATCCATATTTAACAAGTTATAAAGTAAAATATCTAGCATCCAACAGACCGCCTTCTGTATTCAACTTACGAAGAAAATGTAAGGCTTCTCGCAGTTCACAACGCTTACGCTGCGTCCTGCGCCTTCCGTATTGAACTTACGAAAAAAGCATAACTGATGCAACATCAGTTACGCTTTTTCCGTAAGATGAATACGAAAGGCGTTCACTGCCATTATAAAGCTTGGATGCGTCAGGATATTTATTAATATAACTCTGATTGTGTTCATCAGAAAGAAGAAAGTTATATACACCTAGGATGGCTTGAAGGTGAGTAAATCTAAATTTTAATTTTAAAGTGAACTAATCCTTTAAATAAAGGCTAAAAATAATCAAACTAATTAAAATATAAGAAATCTAGATTACCTAGTTGACCTCACTAGTCAGTTGTTGAATGACTAGTCGACTATCGAGAACTATTGCCAACAAAGAGTAACACAAACATTCCTGCATATGTGGGTGACTGGAGTCAAGAAGCCAAACAAGCAGCAATCCAACTAATGAGAAAATGGATGCTTGTTTACATAAATGAGGCTTTTCATTTCCATTCAGTATTCCAGATGTTTCTGTATTCCCTGATGCGCTGAACTAATGATATCATAAGTAAAAAAGAATGCAACAAACTGTCTCATATCTCAGCAGTGGAATACATTTGTAAGCTGATACTTCATGAGGCTTCCCCTCACTAAAAGGTGCAGGGTATAATTTCAGAGCCAAATTACAAAATTACAAAAATAATTGTTACCAACAGGTTTCCCAGAACACTTTCCGTACTTCATTGGTCAACCACACAGATAGTCCCGCCCCCAAACTCACACTACTGGTTGAGTAGATGTTGCTATGTCTGCCTGGGCAGATCAAACAAACAAGACTCAAACAAACAAAGCAATGTTTTGAAAGCAACACAGAGTCACAGTGTTTACACCTAGCAGTGGAAATCAACCCTTGAATGCCTTACATGTAGCACATTACTACAGGATAAGAGAATGAATATTAAAATTACATGCTTCACCTTTAAAGACACACCTTACTTATCCACAAGCCCAAATAATCCACTTGTATATTGTGCTAAGCCTCATTGAGTAGGAGTATCCTGCTAATTTCAGGCTTCCTGCTACAAACTAGCTTTAGCTGCAGCAACAGCTTGTGCCCCTGCTGGAGAACTAAGGCACAAGCTCACGGTGCACCTCCCACTCACTTCACACTTAGCAGGGGTTCAGACCTCACAGCGCGCAACTGCCCTACTGAGCTCCACGATAGGCTCTGCACCAATGAGCTCTGAGCTCCATCCTCTGCTCTGGAAAGAACATGAGCGTGTCAGTGAGGACACAATGAGACTTATTTCGTGCTCTCCTTGTTTAGATTATAGTTACAAACAGGAAGTGGGTATAAAGGGTTAGTTCAACAAAAATGAAAATTATGTCATCATTTACTTAATCTCATGTCATTCCAAAGCTGAGATATTTTTGTCTCTCCATTGAAAGTCCAGGTATAACCAAAACTTAAAAGATCCAAAAAGGTCATAAAGGTGTAGTAAAATGAATTCGTACGAATCAAGCGGTTTAATCCAAGTCTTGTGAAGAAATACAATTACTTCATATGATAAACAGATTTAAAGGTGTAATATGTAATATTTTTGCAGTAAAATATCCAAAAACCACTAGGCCAGTGTTATACATTTTGGTCACTTGAGTACTTACAATATCCCAAATGTTTCCAACTATTTGTAAATCGTGAGAAAATTGGAATTTTAACCAAGGCTCCGGGACGTGTGAGAAGTCGCGTTATACACACGTTAACCCTCGGTCTGCCTCGATTTTGTAGAAACCATGGAAACACCAAAAACGCTTTAATATATTACACATTTTAATAGACAAGGGAACAACTGTTTTGATATATTTATAGACAGAAAACTAATTATTGTTATATAGCTCAACACATTTAGTCTTATTGTTTAAATCTAATTTTCTTGATTTACCATGCCTCAGAGAAAAACACTATTTTGTCAGGTAGCTAACATAGCATTATCAGATGCAGCTTTATTTTTAGTAACAGTAATACAGAATTTTCTCCATCATACAATAGGTTTTAAAATTAATTGCATGCTATTTATCAACACAAGCCATCCAATATTTAATATGATATTCTAAAATCAGTCTATCTTACTGCAGTGTGCAACACTGTCTCACAGCAGCCGCTGAGCGAACGCACAGAGTAACGTTATAACATCATTTTCAACACTCTCAAATGTATCTAATATGATAAACAGAGCTGTGTTACCTCATACTCATGACTGGAAAAGCGGAAGTGGCGCCGGCGACTGTGGCATAATAAAAGTTCCGCTGCTCGTGAGGTGTGTGTTGCGCAGTCGCTCCAGCGGCCTCGTTCAGCTCCCACAACACTCGGTCCTGCTCTGCTTCATACTACAGTAAAGTTAATAATCGCATCCATGAACATGATTTCTTCCTGAGTCCTATCCCGATTCTTTTGCACCGTCCGTTGAGGTGAAGACCACATGTCACAAGATTGTCCTCAAACTTGGTGTCATCAAGCTACGCCTTTGTTTTGAATAGCGACCTCTAGCAGACAGATATCCCACATACTGCACCTTTAATTAATCACATATAAACACACAGCACGGAAACTAGTATGTGCGTCACAGGCTAGAACAAACCTCATTACTTCTCGCACATCAACGTGCACATTTTTTTTGTGTTTGAATGTGATGCAATCTATGTAGGCTATATGTGTTGATCATTGTTTAGATGTAAATAAAAGCCTAAATTAAATCATATAAAGTGATAGCATCTCTTCACAAAACTTGGATTAAACCGTGGTTACCTGGACTTTCAGTGGAGGGACAGAAAACTCTCAGGTTTCAGTAAAAATATCTTAAATGTTTTGAAGTTTAACCAAAGTCTTATTGGTTTGGAATGACATGAGGGTAAGTAAATGATGACAGAATTTTCAATTCTAGGGAACTTTAACAAAAAAAGGTCCGTTGTGTACATTTATTGATTTTTTGATAGTTTATAACTCTCTCTTTGTAGGTTGAATTACCAGAAGAGTGTAAACACAGTTTTTGTTTTGGCAATTAACAGTTGTATTTCTATGCACTGATAACAAAGATTAATAAATACTGTTACAAATGTATCATTCATTGTTAATGTTAGTTAAAGTCTTCACTAACGTTTTTTAATGGGACCTTATTGTAAAGTGTTACTGTGATTCCAACGATATTGTGCCATTGTGGTGTGGATCTCTCTATTCTCATAGAATTAGAGTGATTATTAAAGGTGCCCTCGAATGAAAAATTGAATTTATCTTGGCATAGTTAAATAACAAGAGTTCAGTACATGGAAATGACATACAGTGAGTCTCAAACTCCATTGTTTCCTCCTTCTTATATAAATCTAATTTGTTTAAAAGACCTCAGAAGAACAGGCGAATCTCAACATAACACCGACTGTTACATAACAGTCGGGGTGTACGCCCCCAATATTTGCATATGCCAGCCCATGTTCCCAACATTATGAAAGGCATTACACAAGGGCAGTAACGTCTGGAGCAGCACAGCCGAATCATCAGACTAGGTAAGCAAGCAAGAACAATAGCGAAAAATGGCAGATGGAGCAATAATAACTGTCATGATCCATGATATCATGATATTTTTAGTGATATTTGTAAACTGTCTTTCATGTTGCTAATGTTGTTAAATGTGGTTAAAGTTACCATTGTTTCTTACTGTATTCACGGAGACAAGAGCCGTCGCTATTTTAATTTTTAAACACTTGCAGTCTGTATAATTCATAAACACAACTTCATTCTTTATAAATCTCTCCAACAGTGTAGCATTAGCCGTTAGCCACGGAGCATAGCCTCAAATTCATTCAGAATCAATGTAAACAATATAACAGTATACAATACTCACATAATCCGCCGCATGCATGCTGCATGCATGATGAACACTTTGTAAAGATCCATTTGAGGGTTATATTAGCTGTGTAAACTTTGTTTAGTCACTGTTTAAGGCAAGCGCGAGCTCCGTGGGCGGGGAGCGTCAGCATTTAAAGGGGCCACACGGCATAAATCGGCTCATATTTAATGATGCCCCAAAATAGGCAGTTAAAAAATGAATTAAAAAAAATCTATGGGGTATTTTGAGCTGAAACTTCACAGACACATTCAGGGGACACCTTAGACTTATATTTCATCTTGTAAAAAAACGTTCGATGGTACCTTTTTAAAACTTAGTTACTATAACTATAGTTATAGTTCTTGGTGTGAATGTTTGGTGCCATAGTAGTTAAACACGTCAATGTTCAGCTATTTACATAACCTGGTTCTAATTGTAACACATGAAAAACAAAGCCAAATGGTCATTATATTTATTGACCATCTGGTTGACAAGGAATTGAAACATAGGCTGTGTCAGAAACCTTAAAAAGGGCATCAAGCCACATCCAGATCAGATGTTTGTGTAACATCTGAGTGGAAGACATTTTTGAAGAAAGCATGTGTATCATGCCATGCCTATAATATCCCATAATGCATTTCATAATCATATTCCTTGCTGTCATAGCTAAGCTTGGGTAAAATAAGTTTAATACAGAGCACTAATGAAAACAGATGAAATGAGTCACTGACACAAATGCCAATAACAATGTTTGGTACCAATTATGGACTGTTACAACAGGTTTGTGGAATTATGCAATTGAGCAAATAAAAATACAATCACAAAAGCCTCCTTAAAGGGACAGTTCACCCAAAAATGAAAATTATTCCATGATTTATTTACCCTAAAGCCATCTGAGGTCTATAGGATAGGTCTATCTTCTTTCAGATGAACACCATCGGAGTTATGTTAAAAAATAACATAACTTATAAAGCTTGGAAGAGCCAGAATATTTTTTAATATAACTCAGATTGCGTTAGTCTGAAAGAAGATAGTCATATACACCTAGGATGGTTTGAGAGTGAGTAAATAATGGGATAATTTTCATTTTTGGGTGAACTCACCCTTTAAGTATATTTTGTTCTAGGAAGAATGTTTACAAAGAGCCTATAGAGGAATGTTGTCTTGGCACACCAACTGCATGTAGTTTTGACCCTGCACCCCCAGCAGACAGAGGTTAAGTGTTTTGCTCAGGGGCAAAACGGCGCTAGAGGAAGAGATCACTCCTGATCCTAGAGATCTACTTTCCTGCAGAGTTTAGTTCCAACTCTAAACAAACACACCTGACAGTCTTGCTTGAAAATTGCAGGCAGGTGTTGCAGTGGTTAAGACTAAACTCTGCAGGAATGTAAGATTTCCAGGAAAAGGATGCATCCCTCTTAACAATAGGCATAGTTTAGGCTGCTGGGGCAAATTGCTTTTTAAATTGCAAAGATGTGAAAAATGTATCATGTTTCTCTATTAATGTTATCATTCTTAAAGTGTTAGTTCACCCAAAAATGAAAATTCTGTCATTAATTACTCGCCCTCATTTGTCGTTCCAAACCCGTAAGACCTTCGTTCATCAACACAAATGAATATATTTTTGATGAAATCCGAGAGGTATATGGCTCGTCCATAAACAGCAATTTAACAGACACTTTCAAGGTCCAGAAAGGCACTAAAGACATCGTTAAAACAGTTGACGTGACTACAGAGTGCAACCTTAATGTTATGAAGTGACGAGAATATTTTTGTGCACAAAAACAAAAGAAAAATAACTTTATTCAACAATCTCTTCTCTTCCCTGTCATTATCTTTACGTAGTTGCTGCAGTAAGCACAGTGAAGGCTTTCATGTTTACGTCCCAATGCCAACTCATTATTGGCCAAAGATGATCACGTGAGCAGCACAACGCATGCGTCTGATGCTGTCGCAGGAGCTGACCAATAATGAGTCGGCATTCCGATGTAGAACCTGGAAGTTCTGAACATAAAATTAAGGTTGAACCACTGCAGTTTTAACAAAAAAAGTGTCTATTAAATTGCTGTCTATGGACGAGAATATACCTCTCGGACTTTATCAAAAATATCTTAATTTGTGTTCTGAAGATGAACAAAGGTCTTACAGGTGTGGAATGACATGAGGGTGAGTAATTAATGACAGAGTTTTCATTTTTGGGTGAACTAACCCTTTAATAGAGATGTTGCAAGTGACAAAAATCACACACACTTTTTTTTTTTTTTTACCACAAACATGGTAATATTATTCCATTCTCATGAGGACAAAAATATCTATTTTTAATAGAAAATTACGCAAAACAGTTTCATGGCTGGTAAGAAAATATTTAAATTTCAATATAAAATTTTATGGACCTTAAAAAGTTACTTTTGCACACTTCAGAAACAACCCCCATAAGGTCAGCCTTTGCTCTTGACTTAAGTCTACCACAATTATAAAAGAAAGGAGAATTTGGACATGTATAATATGAATATCCATTTGATTATCTATTAGTTAAGAAAGGTCAGTGTACCTTAATCTCCATAAAATCCATTCTTAGCCCTTGGAATTACATAATTCTGTTCTTCCACAAACTCCTATTATGTAAGAATTAGGCGTGTGTGTTTGTGCGTGCGTATGTGGGGGACATTAAATATGCATGGAACTGAGTATGCAGTCTGCATCAAAAGCAGTTAGGTTGTGAGGTCACATGCTTTGAAAGTGTCATTGAATGTAATATTGTAAAACAAAGATTTTGCTGTTCAATCTGAGGACTAGAATTCACTAAGAAAGATTGAAGCCTACTGATAGCATCATTTAGTTACACTTATTTGCTGTCTGCATTGATTTAACACTTGATTTGATAAAGGAATTTTACAAAAAATGTCCAATTTACTGTGGAACACAATTTGCATGATGCATGTTCCCCATCC
The DNA here is from genome assembly GCF_018812025.1 of Megalobrama amblycephala. Classification (NCBI taxonomy): domain Eukaryota; kingdom Metazoa; phylum Chordata; class Actinopteri; order Cypriniformes; family Xenocyprididae; genus Megalobrama; species Megalobrama amblycephala. Next base: position 18,462,694 of record NC_063061.1, read on the forward strand.
TGCAGCTCTGTTGTGGAGGATACAGCACACTTCCACAATCTGACATAGTTTACTGGGACTGTGCGGCATGCAGTACATTAAGTTAAGTCTTCTAACTAATGAAAATGTGTTTGACTATACCACTCGCCTGTTTATATCGGTCTTCTCCATTATTTGACCGTCATTTGATGAATTACTGCTGCCATGATTGATCGAAAATTTATATAAACAACTCTTTTTAAGAAAATTCTGTTTAGCGCCTACATTTCTCTAGCAATAACAGCACAACGTTAACGGCACCTGGCAAATAGTGCTTAGTTATGTGTATAGAAAGTTTTTGTGCTGAAATACTGCATGCCAATGGCGAAACTTTTTAGTCAATTCGCCCCTGAATGTGCAAAAAAAGTGTCTAAGAATAACACAATTACCGGTGAAAAGCGGATCTGCTGAATTAGACTGCATTTAGCTTAAGGGTAGGGAAGTTCTCCCCAAATGCAGCATTAAATTCCTTTTACTCTTTTATGAGGAATCTAAAAAGGTGACTGTTTCCCTTCAGATTCTGTCTCCGGAGTAACAACCCTGTGGGTCAAATGGAATAATCCAGAAATCCACTCTACATTGACTAAAAGCCAGGCCCCGCTCTCCTGTGGTGCTGTACGTGTCTGCGAGTTCACTGCAGGGCTACTGTTACCACTCCTTTCAGCCTGCAGTGACGGAGGAGCAGGGGCTTGTACTTGTGAGGTCACTCCAGAGTGTTTTCCGATGCTGCCCAGACATGCTCTAAACTCCACGTGCTCCAGGCTCAGAAATTTAACACCCTCCGCGTGAGGAACGCCACAAAGTTACAAGTACAGACAGTGGAGGGCTACTGTATCCATCACTGAAAGCAACAGAAATGAGCTGCTCCCTCTATTCTGAAAGCCAGTTTCCATTCAATCTACTATCTTTTTGGTAATTCCAGGATTTCAGGTTACCATAAAATCCTTAAAGTGTTAGTTCACCCAAAAATGAGGGATAAATGATAACTTTCATTCTGTGGAACATAAAATAAATCTTTTGAATAACTGTTTTTGTCTGTACATACTAAATGGAGTCGACGCGGGTTCGAATCCGCCTTTTGCCGAGCTCGCTCTTCACCATTTTCCCGTCACATATCACATCAGAAAGGCATTTATTTTCAATAAAAAGGAAAATAATGTTCTAAAAGTGGAAATAAATTGCCTAACGTGTGTTTAATAATATTAAAAGTGTTTATTGGGTAGGGTTAGGGGAAGGTTTTTATTCACCCATTAAGGCAGCATCCATTTAATATTTTTAATAAATATAATCATTTACACTCTACTATATTATTGCATCCTCTTAATATACAAAAATACTGAGGTGCAAATAGTATCTGCCAATATAAAGTACAGATAGCATCTAATTACTATTTACTCTTATTGCAAAGAACTGATACTTTTACATGGTGTAAATAGAACCCATCGCTCTTTTCACTTAGTGTAAATAGAATATATTACTATTTTCACTTAGTGTAAATAGAATCTACAGCTATTTGCACTTAATGTAAGCATCTGTTGCTAAGTAAATATGCTATTTTCACATCTAATTGCTGTTTACACTTAGTGTGAATAGTCGTTGCCAAATAAAAATTGCAAACAAAAAGAGTTGAACTCTAAAACTTAATGGCCCTATACTTCCCTTAGTCTTTGGGTAGTAGCCAGTAACATTAACACCCGCCAACCCGACATATTCAGGTGGATTTCAGCAGTGGCGTGTAACGCAGGCACTCTTACAAGCCATTTTGGCGAGTTGAATTAAATATATAATATATAAATTTTTCAACTGTAGTCTTTTAAAAAGACATCTGAAATAACAAACTAAGTGCAATTTAGTGTTGTCAAAAATATTGATTATTTTTTTTTTTTTTAACATATCGATAGTACTGAAATACCTTGAATGCTTCCAGTACTCATTTTCTGAAGAATAGATACACAATAGCAGATGCGCTTTCTCCCTCTCCGACAGCGAGTTGACACACAAACCCGCCTCCCCTCACTCACTTGTTTCATTTACAGGCCTTGAATTTCAGCGTGGGATTGCATGTATTGCACATAATTTTACTCATTCCCGCAGATTTTGTGCTCACACCCAAAGTGCATGCACATAAAGCCACCTCTCAGTACTAAATTGAGTTCTTTTTCACTGCTTATTGTGATTAAACAGTCAAATACACACAAAATAATGTTAAAATGTACTTAGTGCAAATAGCCGCTGCCAATTAAAAATTGCAAACAAAAAGAGTTGAACTCTAAAACTCAATGGCCCTATACTTCCCTTAGCCTTTGGGTAGTAGCCAGTAAAATTAATTGAGTTAACATTACTAAATTGAGTTCTTTTTCAATGCTTATTGTGATTAAACAGTCAAACACACAAAATAATGTTAATGTCTTGGCGAGTATTCACTTAAACACGGTAATGTTTTAAGTGAACGGAAATAGTTGAGAAAGAAAATGCATGTGTAACAGTATAATGGATCTGTGCGTCAGGTCTTGAAGTGACAGCAGGTATATATATACCCAAATTATGAGATAATATTAAAAATATGTATTGTTTCGATGTCAAAATTGGTATCGATACCAAAATTGTGGCGAGTGAAAATGCTGATTGGCTAGTAACTTTGGAAAACCACTAGCCACAGTGGCTGGTGAGCAAAAAAGTTAATGTCAAGCCCTAGTAATAGCCCATTGTGAAGTTGACACTAGACAAATGGGGCACACTAATCACCAATGTGCATGTAAAGCTATTTAGGACAGTAATCTTGTGTTTTTAAAAGCGAGGCATGTGATGTTAGCCTTTAAGAACCCAAGCTGAACTGTGCTTGAATAAAGAATCACTTTTCAACCCATCTCTACCACATTCAAACCACCAAAGGGTATGGGAATTCCTTCAATTTCATCCAAGATATAAACACATGAATAATATCTATGTTGATCTCTAATTCATGGACAACAGCCAAGGCCAAATAGCTTTTCAAGGGCGATTTGGGAGGAGAACTGTTTGATGGTGGAGAATGGCAACAAATACTCAATGTTGTCCCTCTGTAAAGTCATGTTATTTAGTATGTAGACACGATGTACAGCACACACACAGCAGCTTTTCTTGTGATGTCAATAAGTTGCGACTGGTAGCCTTCTTTCAGTAGCATTAACCATGCCAGTCAGCGCCCAAGCATGCACAGAAACCCGGCAGGAAGGACCTCTGGCGGACATCCAATAGCAAAGTCGCTAAATAGCCTCTTCAACACAGATAACAACAGTTAAGACAGTATACAACTGATCTGAATCATTACTACCTTTGCAGCCTTCACTGAAAGCACAGTGCTCTATTTTTACATGAGCAAATGCCAAAAAAAATTATTTTTTTAGTTTAAAACACACGTGCCATGACCTTAGAAATTGATTTCAATGAACTACGTCATTTTTAAATAAAACTTAATATTATATATATATATATATATATATATATATATATATATATATATATATATATAATTACTCTAAAAAAATTATGTTGTGTAATCAAGATCTTAATCGTTATTTTCAGGTAAGATTTTAAATATTTTTCATATGTGACCCTGGACCACAAATCCAGGACCACAAACCAGTCATAAGTCACAATACATTGTATGGGTTAAAATTATTGTTTTTTTTTTTATGCCAAAAATTATTAGGATATTAAGTAAAGATCATGTTCCATGAAGATATTTAGTAAATTTCCTAATGTAAATATACCAAAAAAATATTGTTGTGAATGGATATGCATTGCTAAGGACTTCATCTGGACAACTTTAAAGGCGATTTTCTCAATATTTTTTTTTTTTTTTTTTTTTTTTTTGCACCCTCAGATTCCAGATTTTCAAATAGTTGCATCTCGGCCAAATATTCAGCTTTCAGATGATGTATAAATCTCACTTTCAAAAAATTGACTCTTATGACTGGTTTTGTGGTCCAGGGTCACATGTGTCCCTTAGGCTCGCCAAGTCTGCATTTATTTAATTAAAAATAATAGTCATTTCTCCAGTTTACAGTGTCACATGATCCTTCAAAAATTATTCTAATATGCTGATTTGGTGCTCAAGAAACTTTTCTTTTTGCTGGAGTTTTTGCTGCTTAATATTTTTATGAAAACTGTGATACACTACCAATAAAATGTTTGGGGTAAGTAAGATTAAACAAAAAGATAAAGGAAATTAATACTTGTATTCATCAAGAATGGATTAAATTGACCTAAAGTGACAGGAAAGACATTTAGAATGTTACAAAAGATTTCTATTTTTAAATTAATCAAAGAATCCTAAAAAAAAAAAAAGTGCAGTTTTCACAAAAATATTTAGCAGCAAAACTGTTTTTAACATTGAAAAATAATAAGAAATGTTTCTTGAACAGCAAATCAGCATATTAGAAACATTTCTGAAGGATCATGTGACTGAGGACTGTAGTAATGATGCTGAAAACTCAGCTTTGCCATCACAGGAATAAATTACATTTTAAAATATATTAAAATAGAAAACAGAAATACTGGTCTTTTGACCAGTAACCCCCCCCCACAAAAAAATAAAATAAAATGCATTTAAATGTATGAATTGTATTTGTAAATGTTTTAAAAAATCTTGTCATTCACCCACATTCCACTAGATGAACATCATGCAGTAATGTTTTATATAATAGAGCAAAGAACTTACCAGGCCATCACAATTGCTGATCGCCACTGATGTATCCTGCACATTGGTAACATAACCCACATATAAACAGTCACTGGGCAACAAGGGCTCAGAGTGCGTTTGGTTATTGTCCTCAAGCCACTCCACTTTGGCTCCTGGGGCCACGAGCCTGGAATTTAGCCTGAGGCGAAGGTGAAACTCCTGTCCGAAAACAGTGACGTTATAAAAGAGTGTCTCCTTGTGCCTCAGGTGGTCCTGCTCAGAGTTCGTCTCCTCATTGGCCTCTCCATGCTGATTGGCCTGCCTCCTCCTGCGCCGGTGGGACCCCTGCCCACTCAACCGGCTGGCAGAGACGGCGTGGGTGAGGAAGCGTCCGTCTGCATCCACGCTCACCGGCCTCACTAGCCCGTACTCCCTCAGGACATGCTGCAGGGAATCTGCCAGGGGCACGCACACAGTTACAAACATTCAAATGTGCACGCAAACATGAAGTCAATAGATTTCAAAACACATGAAAATTGTGTAACCTATTTAAAGGGTTAGTTCACCCAAAAATTTAAATTCTGTTAATTACTCACCCTCATGTCATTCCACACCTGTCCTGTAAGACCTTAGTTCATCTTCGGAACACAAACTAAGATATTTTTGATAAAATCTGATTGCTCAAAGAGGCCTCCATTGGCAGCAAGATAATTAACACATTTAGATGCCCAGAAAGCTACTAAAGACATATTTAAAACAGTTCATTTGGCTACAGTGGTTCAACCTTAATGTTATGAAGTAACGATAATACTTTTTGTGCACCAAAAAAAAAAAAAAACTTTATTCAACAATATCTAGTGATGGGCGATTTCAAAACACTGCTTCATGATGCTTTGAAGCTTTACGAACCTTTTGTTTCAAATCAGTGGTTTGGAACATGCATCAAACTGCCAAAGTCATGTGATTTCAGTAAACAAGGCTTCCTTATGTTATAAGTGTTTCGAAATTTCAATGGTTCACCACTGGGGGGCGTGACTTTGGCAGTTTGATACACGATCCGAACCACTGATTCGAAACAAAAGATTCGTAAAGCTTCGAAGCTTCATGAAGCAGTGTTTTCAAATCGCCCATCACTAGATATTGTTGAATAAAGTCATTATTTAGTTTTTTTGGCGCACAAAAGTATTCTCATCGCTTCATAACATTAAGGTTGAACCACTGTAGTCACATGAACTGTTTTAAATACGTCTTTAGTAGCTTTCTGGGCATCTGAAAGTGTTAATTATCTTGCTGGCAATGGAGGCCTCACTGAGCCATCGGATTTTATCAAAAATATTTTAATTTGTGTTCCGAAGATGAACGAAGGTCTTACAGGTGTGCAACGACATGAGGGTGAGTAATTAATGACAGAATTTTCATTTTTGGGTGAACAAACCCTTTAAAATAACATCTTTAAAATAAATATTAATTATTTAAATATAAAGTAAATCTTTTTCTTATTAAAAGTTAAAGAAAAAATCTATGGAAGGAGGAAAATTTAGGCAAGGAGAAATGAGACAGATGGAAAACTAATATTTCTAATTATATTTCAGGATGTCTGCTATCACCTGTATCATAGGGTCATCGGAAAAATTACGTGACACAAGTTAGGGGTAAGCTGTGTCACATCAACAGGCAGATTGAGTAAATGCCAAAAAGTATATTGTATAAGTAATTTGTATAAGCATAATAATAATAATAATTAATTAATTAATTAATAATAATAATAATTGGATTCCAAAGTGGTGTTTTGCTGCACATTATTCTAAGACAACCATAAATTAGCCATGAGAAGATTTAAAACCCTTGAATTTTTTGTATTATTTATTTATTTATTTTATGGACTCAGATTATTAAAAGTAATTTGGTCCTCATTTTTATTAGTATTGCTAAATTCAGATCACTAGTTCAGTCTGTGACACAGCTTACCCAAAAGCATCTGACACAACCCATAGGGGGAAAAAAAGAGGTAAATTTGCAATTCTCCAAAACATACATTTTTAGAGCTGAATAGATTTTCCTTGACAATACGACTGTCATGAAATTAGTTCACACATGCAAAAAAAAAAAAGCTTTTTAGCACAAAAAAATATGCTACTCATCACTTTTCTAATGTGCAGCTGAATATGACTAATACCTATCTATAAGGTCACATGACAAAAAATGTGTAGTTTTTTAGAATAAGGGGTATACAGATCTTACCCCATTCTCCCTTACAATGTGTCATGCATTCCTTTCATACTGATGAGAGAGGCAACACATTTGGCTGCTCTGTTTATGCATCCTATGCATAAGTGTCCTTCACTTCACCAGGAAAGAGCAGCTTACAAAGTAAACACTATAATATGATTTGCCTGATCTAATTTGACAGTAAAGTAATGTGCATGGTTCTTCTGTCTAATTTACTCTTCTGTGTACTCATCTTGACAGTAATGTCGGCATTTTGCGACAGTTATTTCAAGCAGAAGACACTAGATCCATCAGCTGTTTTACATTATTGACAGGTAGCATGGATTTTTGCGCTTCGTTTGACTTTCACAACCAACGCGTTAAGCGTAAATATAATACTGTATTATGACGTTCTTTTTACTGTAACAAAAGTTAGAGATCTTTCGGTTTAGATGTCATAAAAGTTCCAGACACTCAAATTCAAGGAAAACGTAGCTGACAGCAAATTTCTTCCTAAAACTCATTCATCTTTATAAAAGTATAAGTTGCTGAAACATGAGTTGCTCCTTCATAAAGCTGGACATCTGAACAGATCCGTATCTCCTGCATAAAGTAGCCTAACCGTGACCAGTACTGACAATAAAAACCTCTCCACGTACCTATACTGTTGGCGATGTAAAGAGTATCTGCGTGCTGAAAGTGAAGGAAAATAATGAAGAATGCACATCCAGGAGTAACATCCATGGCAGGTCCGCGGAGAGGGGAGAGCGCACGGGCGAAAGGCGGACTTTGAGATCTCAGATAAGCGATCCAGCAGCGAACGCTGCCCCCTCCTTCCCCCCTCCCCTTTCAGACTGACTGCAAAGTGCACTGGGGAAGATAGGCTCATTCTCACCCTCCCTGTCCAGCCCCCTCTCCTCCTCCACAGTCCAAGGTAAGCGTGAATGCAGATCCTCTCATGACAACAGAAGACCACCAACCTGATCGTTCTTCTCATCAGCGTTGAGGGGGAACTCCAGTTTTATCGTTCTTGTGATGCACTCGGGTGGTAAACATGAAAAAGCTGTCATACTCACACTTCAGAGTCAGAATCAAGTTCATTTGTTTAAGAAGTTTAATAAGCGCAATAGACGCCATTCAGTAATCATGTAGTAGAGAGCAGAGATATAATGTGAAGAATATGGGGGTATATAGGCCTATATAAAGGAAAGAAAATAGAAGATTGTATTATTTGAGTATTATTAAAGGTATTTTTGCTAAAGTTTTACACACAAAAAATCATTGTAGGCCTACACTCATGAGAAGACAATCATAGCGAAAAGCTGTTTTATTTTACATGGAGAGGGTCGCCCCCTAATGGGCACCGCCATGCTGTCATCACATGACCAGCTATGTAATTGACAGAAAATAATACTCTAAAAAATAATGATAATTATAACAGCAATTTATTATGGTGGCTGAGACAGCTCTGCAACTGAAGAAAACACATGCAAATAGAAAAAAAGAAATTAAGAAAACATCTTCATCAGCCTGACTACACACATAAATACTGTAAAAACTCACAACACAACCAAATACAGAAACACACTGCAGATACTCACAACAAAACCACATACAGCAATGCGCTGCAAAAACAACGCAACCAAATACAGAAACATGCTGCAAATACTCACAATGCACGAATGATCAGAATGTTAAAATAAACGAAAAACTCAACTTTCAGGTCGTCGACAACACCACTGACGAGTAGACATTGAACAATAAGCATGTCCGTGCCAGGTTTGTCACTTGTTGGGGTCCCCTTGAAACATGCACATGCAGCACGTTTCTGTATGTAGTTGCGTTGTGAATATTTGCAGAGCTTTTCTGTATGTGGTTGTGCTGTGAGTATTTGCAACACGTTTCTGTATTTGGTTGTGTTGTGAGTATTTGCAGTGTGTTTCTGTATTTGTTTGCGTTGTATTTGCAGTACTTTTCTGTATTTGTTTGCGTTGTATTTGCAGTACTTTTCTGTATTTTTTTGCGTCGAGTATTTGCAGAGCGTTTCTGTATTTGGTTGCATTGTGAGTATTTGCAGCGCGTTTCTGTATGTGGTTGCGCTGTGAATATTTGCAACACGTCTCTATATTTGATTGCGTTGTGAATATTTGCAGAGCGTTTCTGTATTTGGTTGCATTGTGAGTATATTTGCAACTTGTTTCTGTATTTGGTTGCGTTGTGAGTATTTGCAGTGCGATTCTGTATTTGGTTGCGCTGTGAGTATTTGCTGCACGTTTCTGTATGTGGTTGTGCTGTGAGTATGTACAACACGTTTCTGTATTTGGTTGTGTTGTGAGTATTTAACGCGTGCTTCTGTATTTGTTTGCGTTGTATTTGCAGCACTTTTCTGTATTTGGTTGCGTTGTGAGTATTTTCAGCGTGTTTCTGTATTTGGTTGCGTTGTGAATATATTTGCAACTTGTTTCTGTATTTGGTTGTGTTGTGAGTATTTGCAGTGAGATTCTGTATTTGGTTGCGCTGTGAGTATTTGCCGTGTGTTTCTGTATGTGGTTGTGCTGTGAGTATGTGCAACACGTTTCTGTATTTGGATGTGTTGTGAGTATTTACCACGTGCTTCTGTATTTGTTTGCGTTGTATTTGCAGCACTTTTCTGTATTTGGTTGCGTTGTGAGTATTTGCAGCGTGTTTCTGTATGTGGTTGTGCTGTGAGTATGTGCAACACGTTTCTGTATTTGGATGTGTTGTGAGTATTTACCACGTGCTTCTGTATTTGTTTGCGTTGTATTTGCAGCACTTTTCTGTATTTTGTTGCGTTGTGAGTATTTGCAGCGTGTTTCTGTATTTGGTCGCGTTGTGAATATTAGCAGAGCGTTTCTGTATTTGGTTGCATTGTGAGTATATTTGCAACTTGTTTCTGTATTTGGTTGCGTTGTGAGTATTTGCAGTGCGATTCTGTATTTGGTTGAGATGTGAGTATTTGCCACGCGTTTCTGTATGTGGTTGTGCTGTGAGTATGTGCAACACGTTTCTGTATTTGGATGTGTTGTGAGTATTTACCACGTGCTTCTGTTTTTGTTTGCGTTGTATTTGCAGCACTTTTCTGTATTTGGTTGCGTTGTGAGTATTTGCAGCGTGTTTCTGTATTTGGTCGCGTTGTGAATATTAGCAGAGCGTTTCTGTATTTGGTTGCATTGTGAGTATATTTGCAACTTGTTTCTGTATTTGGTTGTGTTGTGAGTATTTGCAGTGCGATTCTGTATTTGGCTGTGTTTTGAGTATTTGCAGTGCATTTCTGTATTTGGTTGCGTTGTGAGTATTTGTAGCGTGTTTCTGTATTTGGTTGCATTGTGAGTATTTGCAGTGCATTTCTGTATTTGGTTGCGTGTGAGTATTTGCTGCGCGTTTATGTATTTGGTTGCATTGTGAGTATTAGCTGCACATTTCTGTATTTGGTTGCGTTGTGAGTATTTGTTGCGCGTTTCTGTATTTGATTGTGCTGTGAGTATTTGCAGCACATTTCTGTACTTGGTTGCATTGTGAGTATTTGCAGAGCGTTTCTGTATTTGGTTGTGTTGTGTGTATTTGCTGCACGTTTCTGTATTTGGTTGCATTGTAAGTATTTGCTGCACGTTTCTGTATTTGGTTGCATTGTAAGTATTTGCTGCACATTTCTGTATTTGGTTGCATTGTAAGTATTTGCTGCGCATTTCTGTATTTGGTTGCGTTGTGAGTATTTGCTGCGCATTTCTGTATTTGGTTGCATTGTAAGTATTTGCTGCGCATTTCTGTATTTGGTTGCTCTGTGAGTATTTGCTGCACATTTCTGTATTTGCTTGCGTTGTGAGTATTTCCAGCACGTTTCTGTATTTGGTTGCACTGTGAGTATTTGCAGAGCATTTCTGTATTTGGTTGTGTTGTCAAACTGATCAAGATGTTTTCTTAATTTGCTGGTGTTTTTTTATTATTTGCATGTGTTTTCTTCAGTTGCAGTGCATTGAAATCTCTCTGCCATCGTAATTTATTGCCAATAAAAATAATAATAATAATCATTATATTATTAGTACTATTATTGCTACTATTATTTATATACTGTTAACCTACAAACATATGCATAAAGGTAGAATACGTGTAAACAAACCAAGCAAACCCAAATCCTTTACACGGATTATTCTGAGCTGTAACACGAAAGTCATCTCAAAGTTTCAAAGCAGCTTTACAGAAAATCATATCTTAATACCTTCAATGCTTATCTTAATACAACCCCAAATCAAAAAGTTGGGACAGTATGGAAAACACAAATAAAAAAAGAAAGTAGTGATTTCTAAATTTACTTTGACTTGTATTTCATTGCAGACAATACAACAGCACATTATTTAACGTGTTCTTCATGATTTTTTTTTTTTTTTTTTTCAAAAAACAAAATTCCTATTTTGGTTCTTGCAACACATTTAAAAAAAAAAGTTGGAACAGTAAAGCATTCACCACTTTGTAATGTTGCCATTCCTTTTCACAACACTTAAAAGACGTTTAGGGACTGAAGACACCAAGTGATGAAGTGTTTCAGGTGTAATTTGTCCCATTCTTGCTGCAAACAAGTCTTAAGGTGGGCGACAGTACGGGGTCTTCGTTGTCACATTTTGCGCTTCAAAATGCACCACACATTCTCTATTGGAGACAGGTCGGGACTGCAGGCAGGCCAGTCAAGTACCTGTATCCTCTTCCTCCGCAGCCAGGACTTTGTAATGTGTGCAGAATGTGGTTTTGCATTATCTTGTTGAAATATGCATGGACGTCCCTGGAAAAGATGTCTTCTTGAAGGCAGCATATTGTGCTCCAAAATCTCTATGTACTTTTCAGCATTAATGGTGCCATCACAGAAGTGCAAGTTACCTTTGCCAAGGGCACTGACACAACCCCATACCATGACAGACCCTGGCTTTTGGACTTGTTGCTGGTAACAGTCTGGATGATCCTTTTCTTCTTTGGTCCGGAGCACACGGCGTCCATTTCTCCCCAAAAATACCTGAAATACTGATTCATCTGACCACAGTACACGTTTCCACTGTGTGATGGTCCATTCCAGATGCCTCCGAGCCCAGAGAAGTCGACGGCGCTTCTGGACACTGTTAACATAGGGCTTCCTTTTGGCACAGTACAGTTTTAACTGGCATTTGTGGATGTAACTATGTATTGTGGTACTTGACAAAGGTTTGCCAAAGTAGTCCTGAGCCCATGTGGTGATATCGCTTATAGATGAATGACGATTCTTGATGCAGTGCCGCCTGAGGGATCGGAGATCATGGTTGTTCAGCTTAGGCTTGCGCTCTGTCCTTTATGCACAGAAATTCCTCCACATTTCTTGAATCTTTTAATTATGTTATGTACTGTTGAAGGTGAAATAAGCAAATGTCTTCCTATCTTTCTTTGAGGAACACTGCTTTTTAAACATTTCAATAATTGTCTCACATATTTGTTGGCAAACTGGCGATCCTCTGCCCATCTTTGCTCCTAAAGGACTACACCAGGGATGGGCAACTCCGGTCCTGGAGGGCCAGTGTCCTGCAGAGTTTATCTCCATCCCTGATAAAAACTCACTTGCCCAAAACTTTCTACTAATCCTAAAGACCTTGATTAGCTGGTTCAGGTGTGTTTGATTAGGGTTGGAGCTAAACTCTGCTGGGCAGTGGCCCTCCAGGACTGAAGTTGCCCATCCCTGGACTAGACCTTTCTTTGGATGCTGCTTTTGTACCAAATCATAATTACAATCACCTGTTGACATCACCTATTTCAAATCACATCATTATTTAACCAATTTACCTGATTACTAGCCCTAAATTGCTCCTGTCCCAACCTTTTTTGGAATGTGTTACAGGTCTGAATGACAGGAAAGGATGTATATTTACAAATCAAATTAAGTTGACCAGACAAAACATGAAATATTTTGTGTTCACATTGTCTGCAATGAAATACAAGTCAAAGTAAATTTAGAAATCACTACTTTCTTTTTTTATTTGTGTTTTTCATACTGTCCCAACTTTTTCTGATTTGGGGTTGTATCTTCATGCCTTATATTTGTCAGATTAGAGCTGGGCAATAATATAGTTTACATTTTGTGATGATACAAGAAATCAAGCCATTGAGATATGCTATACAGTAGACAGTATAATAGTCCCACACAAGAATACTATGCGAATGAAGCTGGGTGATAATATAGCTACATTTTGCGACAAAAGTATCGATATATTATGTATCAAGCCTTATATAGAGATCTGCAATGATACAGTAAAACAGCATACAGGGAAAAATATATAGTTTGTTAAATAATTTCAGGAGAATCTTGCCTAATGGTGTACAGCATCTATCAGCAGGACAACTGCTGAAACTATAGCCAAACCCATTGACTTTTAGAAGGAAAAATAAATTATTAAGATGTCCATTTCCAATTAAGACATTTCAGAATGATAAGGTGAGTACTTTCGATTGGCACTTGTCAAGGAAGCAGTAGGATTACATTCATGGAAAAGCTAAATCCTCTTTTTATGGTTGTGTTTTTGTAAGATGTCTTGTAGAACTCATTCCTCATTTTCCCCTTCATATTTCTTATAACTAAAAATGAGTAAGTCTGTCCTAGTATTTTTAATATCATACATTATACAGGACCACAGCAGTTTGAGAAGAAGCATCCTGCTCTGTTATGAAGTTAGTGGATTATTGAAATAAATCAGCTGGTGAGATTGGATGCTGGGTTCTTGGAAAAAGAATATCTAATGTATCTCTGTGGCGCAGGAGGAAATGGATCATGTACCATCTATCTGTCAGCACCTTTACTTCTCCAACCACCTCTGCAGGGCAAAGGCTCTAAACGGACAATCATTTGCCTTCATTGTATTTCAAAGCACTGATAATGAGCAATAACATGCAAGAACTCACCACCACAGCGCGCTTTTCATTTGCACTACATAGAGTACAAGCAACCCGGCATTAACAGTGGTAACCATTTAAAATGTGATTGTGTATACTGCTTTTTCCAAAAATTTTCCTTTATGACCCTAGTTACCAAAAATATTTCACCTGAATATTAAGACTGTCATTACTTACCCCCTTACTTTTTACTTTCATGGAACACAAAAGCAGATGCTTAATATCAGAATGTTCTGCTCTTTTCTAAACAACTAAAGTAGATGGTGAACTGCAACAGTCAAGGAAAAAAAGCACCATAAAAGCAGTTCATATGACCAGTTCATCTGAAAATGTTGCCCTACACAACAGCTTTTAAATCTCATTTGTCCACAAATATGGTTTATATGGTTGCTTTGTGATCAGTAAATTAGTGCTCAAGCACCGATGGTGTGAGGACCCTATTGTAATTGCTCAGTCTATTCTTCTTCTCTGAAATTAATCGCATTTTTTGAGGGCCTAAACATGCTCAAACTCATTAAACTTGCACATGCATCAGAAGTGGTGAAAAATTATGTCTGATATGGGTTTCAGAATTATGTGTGGCGAAATGGCTTGATAGCGGCACCTACAACATTTCAATTAAGAGCCCTTCACACTACATTTCATGTACAAGTATGAAATTCAGTAGACACATGTAACAGCCCAGTACCTACAAAAAAATTCCTGGGAGCAAAATCTGAAAACCCAACAGGAAGTGAGATATTTTTAATTTTTTTCTGCAAAATTTTTGAAGTTTTTGCCATTTCCAGACGTACTTTAACAAACTCCTCCTAGAGCTTTAATCAGATTGACATCATATTTGGTCAGTCTAATCTAAAGGCCTTTGCAACTTTAAATTGCGAAGATCTTGAGATTTCGCTGAAGGGCTTGTCTGTGGCGGCCTGACAAAATTCAGTGTTTTGCCATGAAACAGGAAGTTGTTGTAACTTGTAACCAAACACGAAACAGGAAGTTGTTGTAACTCAGGCATCCAATGTCCAATCTGCCCCAAACTTCACATGTTTGATAAGTGCCCTGGCCTCAAGACATCTGCATGCCAAAATTTAGTTATAGTCATAGCGCCACCAGCTGGTAGCAGGAAGTGTGGCAAATACAAGTGACTGACGTAGTCCTCCTATATTTATATACTTGACTGCATAATATTCCCCACCGTGCTCTGTTTTCCTAAAGCCTCTGGGTGGTGGTGTCATGGGTGCGAGGATTTTATATTTTGTTCAATGTACTTGCATAAAGTAATCCCAAATCCATAACCATTTTTGGCATTATTTATAAAACTAGACATTATCAAGAGATCAATCACAGATTAAAGGTGCAATATGTAAGAATTTTGCAGTAAAATATCTAAAAGCCACTAGGCCAGTGTTATATATTTTGTTCACTTGAGTACTTACAATATCCCAAATGTTTGCAATTATTTGTAAATCGTGCGAAAATTGCAATTTTAACCAAGGCTCCGGGACGTGTGAGGAGTCGCCTGTCAATTGCGTCATACCCGCGTTAACCCTCGGTCTGCCTCGGTTTCCGGTTTTATTTTGTAGAAACCATGGAAACACCAAAGACGTTTTAATATTTACATGTTTTAATAGGCAAGGGAGAAACTGTTTTTATATATTTATAGACAGAAAACTAATTATTGTTATATAGCTCAACACGTTTAGTCTTATTGTTTAAATCAATTTTCTTGATTTTTTGCGAGTACCATGCTTTACCATGCCTCAGAGAAAAACACTATTTTGTGAAGTAGCTAACATAGCATAATCAGATGCATCTTTATTTTTAATAACAGTAATACAGCATTTTCTCCATCATACAATACGTTTTAAAATTAATTGCATGCCATTTATCAACACAAGCCATCCAGCATTTAATATGATATTCTAAAAATCGATCTATCTTACTGCAGTGTGCAACACTGTCTCACAGCAGCCGCCGAGCGAACGCACAGAGTAACATTATAATATTTTCAACACACTCAAATGTATCTAATATGATAAACAGAGCTGCGTTACACATGACTGGAAAAGCGGAAGCGACGCTGGCGACTGTGGCATAATAAAAGTTCTGCTGCTCGTGAGGCATGTGTTGCGCAATCGCTCCAACGATTAATAATTAATAATCGCATCCATGAACATGATTTCTTCCCGAGTCATATCCCAATTTGTTTCTACATGTCCCAAGATTCCGGGATTCGGGGGTTTGAATTCTCAAACTTGGCATCATCAAGCTACGGCTTTGTTTTGAATAAGCCTCTAGCGACCTCTAGCGGACAGAAAATATTACATATTGCACCTTTAACTTGTGTATCTCAACTCAAAAAGCCATCAAGTGAAAATATAAAATCATACAATTTATACTTTACACCTTACACATACACTTGCCCCATGCTTATACTTTAGGCTATGTAATTTAGACTATAACATAGTAATGAACTATTATTTGCATAGCATTCAGAAGAGAAATGAATAAAAACGAACTATTTACTTACAGAAATAAAGTTTTGGGAAGCATTTTGAATCAGATAAGACTGTAAAAAAAACAGCACACTATTAAACTATAAGCTCAGTTAGCAAAAGTCAGCTGTGGTTAACTTTATGACATAATTGCAGAGACCTCAGATTGTGGGATTTTAAGAGCAGAGCAGAAGAGAGTTTTTCTGAGGCGGACGGCACTATAGGGCAGCTGGAACACCGTCCATTTCTCATGCTTCTCCGACTGAGGTAAAAGATTGAGGTTGTCACTGTGGTTAAGGCAGACGATGGTTTAATTGAACTTCTACATTCCAACTCCATTGCTTAGCCAGATGGGTCATGATATCATGCTTTACACAATGCGATCATCTTTCTTGTAGCTGGCATCCAGAATGTAAACTTGGTGCATTGAGTATACATCTTAAGGATAACTACATTTTAAATTTGAGTAGTACACCATATTAAGGCCAAAGACTATTTTAGTGCTGTAAAAGTATAATTTATATTTATGGGGAAGGTCATATCCTGGAAATAGTTGAGAGTTTTGTCATTTGAACTTGCATGATGGGGTCAGATGAGGAAAGGCTACTTGAGTTTTGGTTCACTGAACTGAAAGAAGTTGCTAAAGAGTGAATGTGAAAGCAGATGGTCATGTATATTAATCCTTTACTAAATAACACCATCAGAGGCAATCTGCGAAAGGAATATTTTCTCTAAGCATTTTAGGAATTGGAATACCTCTGTGCAAAAAACCAAGCTATTGGATAACTAGCACTATAAATAAATAAATGATTGTGCACCAAATCAGCATATTAGAATGATTTCTGAAGGATTATGAGACACTGAAGACTGGAGTAATGATGTTGAAAGTTCAGCTTTGCCATCACAGGAATAAATTATTAAAATATTTTAAAATATATTCAAATAGAAAGCAGTTATTCTAAAGTAATAAAAAAACAGCTAATGCTACACAGAACACATTTTTAAATTCATTTACAAACACAATCTTGTCAGGCAACAATAGACTATTACTATTCCTATTTACTGCCCACTGTGGACAAAATGACGAGTCAGCAAACTTCATGTAATAGAGCCTGAAGGGAAAAACCAATAGATGCATACTGCAGCTAAACACAACCTTTAGATACATAAACCAACAGACACATACTGCAGCGGGCTTTAGACACAACCTAAAGTCTAAACACAACCAGCCACGAACTATCTAAAGTCCCTGAGATGTATGAGCAATTTAATTTACAATATGACCAATGGTATTATCACACACCACATGTGCAACAACATGTCCAAATGCATGTATAACACTGTTTGAATTCCTCTCCTGTTCCGGTGCACCCGGCCAAATCCACCATATGTGTCATATGATTCACTCATGTGGATCCGGGAAAGGGAAGACAGATATGTTATGTAGCCGTTGGTTTTAATTGGAGACTGCATGGATAGGGCCCAGAGTTGGCAGAGGTTAGCAGTAGAGGGACTTGTTACTGTTTAGTGGCTGTAAAAGAGAGTTGGATCTATGCTGCCGTCACTGCTGGCTCTCAAACGAACCACGGCCGAGCCAGTGTGTCCCGCCAGGACGTGTGTTTCACATTTGTTCCTCCGCTCCCTCTCTCCCCTCTCCTCCTGAAACTCCTTCCGCGCAGACTCATGTCATGTGACCTGCTGGGCTAAACGTTTGCTGCTGAACAGACACATTGATTACATGAACATACACTTAAAGGCATACAAGCACTTAAACACAAGTACTGACAAGACAAAAATGAAAATTCATCATGTATTCACCCTCATGTCATTCGACAGCCTGTCTTCTGTGATGTTATGAAAGATGTTATGACGAATGTTCATGCTGCTCTCTTAGAATAAAAATGAATGAGGCTCTTAAACTCAAACTTTTGGGGGCATAAAGTCAAATATTTCAGAGTGATAAAACTGTCCTGATGTCATAAGAAGAAAAAAAGAAAAGACAAACTTAAAAAGTAGTTTGCTATCATTATTATTATTATTATTATTATTATTATTATTATTATTATTATTATTATTATTATTATTATTATTTCTTAGGAAAAAACATTCACACAAAACTGTTTAACTGGTTAATAATATTTAAAAAATGTTTGTCCATCAAAATCACTCAGGCAGTAAACAGTTTGAGTGATTTTTAAAATTTTATGATGGTATTATATTTTTAAATATTTATTTTATATGTTTAATGTATAATGTACATTGTTAATCTTATTTATACTGTAATATTGGTGTTTACTGTTTACCTGAATGAAATTAAATGAATAATTCATGGAATTTGTAAAAAAAAAAAAAAAAAAAAAAATAGAATATACATTTAAAAATGTGTTGTGATGTGTACACTCACATGTATTCAATGCGTAAGGAAAAGATGTTTCATTTGTTTCTCTCGGTTACCTGTTTTCCTTTGTTCCTGTTCCATGCTCCTCATTTGTTTCCATGGTTTTTGATTAACTCATAATCACCTGTTCGTCATTTGAGTTTTGTCACCTTGTGTATTTAGTTTCTCCATTTCATTCAGTTATTGTCTGGTACTGATCGTGTGAACATGTAAACGTATGCTCACGTGTTTATGCCAACATGTTCTCCAACCAATATGACCATACAGGGCGTTTGTCACTTCCCTGAAATACGACCAATAGAAGCGTCTACTAAAGTGGCGCCCCTATCGACAACAGGACACTTTCATTTTAAGTCATGAAATACGACCCATAGGAGCGTTTGCTAAAGTTGCGCCCCTATCGACAACAGGACACTTTCATTTTAAGTCATGAAATCTGACCCATAGGAGCGTTTGCTAAAGTTGCGCCCCTATCGACAACAGGACACTTTCATTTTAAGTCATGAAATACGACCCATAGGAGCGTTTACTAAAGTGGCGGCCCTATCGACAACAGGACACTTTCATTTTAAGTCATGAAATACGACCCATAGGAGCGTTTGTGTCACGGGTGTTTGGCCGCCACGCCTGAGCCTCGCCATGCCATGGCCGCCACGCCTGAGCCTCCCATGCTCCATGGCCCTGGTCCCCCAGTACACCGGGACCCCACACTCCAAGGCTCAGGTCCTCCCACGCTCCATGGCCCAGATCTTCCCACGCTCCATGGCCAAGGTCCTCCCGTGATCCACGGCTCAGGCTCTTCCGCGCTCCACGGCCCAGGTCCTCCCACGCTCCACAGCCCAGGTCCTCCCAATGGGAAGGTTTTGAGTTTTGTCACCTTGTGTATTTAGTTTCTCCATTTCATTCAGTTATTGTCTGGTACTGATCGTGTGAACATGTAAACGTATGCTCACGTGTTTATGCCAACATGTTCTCCAACCAATATGACCATACAGGGCGTTTGTCACTTCCCTGAAATACGACCAATAGGAGCGTTTACTAAAGTGGCGCCCCTATCGACAACAGGACACTTTCATTTTAAGTCATGAAATACGACCCATAGGAGCGTTTGCTAAAGTTGCGCCCCTATCGACAACAGGACACTTTCATTTTAAGTCATGAAATCTGACCCATAGGAGCGTTTGCTAAAGTTGCGCCACTATCGACAACAGGACACTTTCATTTTAAGTCATGAAATACGACCCATAGGAGCGTTTGTGTCACGGGTGTTTGGTCGCCACGCCTGAGCCTCGCCATGCCTCGGCCGCCACGCCTGAGCCTCGCCATGCCATGGCCGCCACGCCTGAGCCTCCCATGCTCCATGGCCCTGGTCCCCCAGTACACCGGGACCCCACACTCCAAGGCTCAGGTCCTCCCACGCTCCATGGCCCAGATCTTCCCACGCTCCATGGTCCAGGTCCTCCCACGCTCCACGGCCCAGGTCCTCCCGTGATCCACGGCTCAGGCTCTTCCGCGCTCCACGGCCCAGGTCCTCCCATGCTCCACAGCCCAGGTCCTCCCAAGCTCCACAGCCCAGGACCTCCCACGCTCCACGGCCCAGGTCCTCCCATGCTCCACGGCCAAGGTCCTCCCACGCTCCACGGCCCAGGTCCTCCCACGCTGTACGGCCCAGGTCCTCCCAAGCTCCACAGCCCAGGTCCTCCCACGCTCCACGGCCCAGGTCCTCCCACGCTCCACGGTCCAGGCCCACCTCTGCCATGCCCAGGTCCACCTCTACTATGCCCAGGCCCTCCTATTCCTCTGCACGGGCCTGGCCCACCATCCCTCCCCCAAGACCACCCTCTGGAACTATTGTTTAGTGTTTTGTTCATGTTGGGTGTCAGGAGCCGCCCTTAGAGGGGGGGATATGTCACGGGTGTTTGTGTTCATGTTTTTGGTTTCCATATCTTTTATTTTGTAGTTGATTCTTGTTGCTTGTTTGTGTCATGTTTCCCTTGCTCCTCATGTTCTCCCTTTGTCCATGTGTCATAGTCTCTTTGGTTGTTCATAGTCATGTGGCTTTCAGTTCTGTTTGGTCATTGGTTCTCATGTTCCTTGTGTCACTTCCCCATTGGTTGTCTCAGTCATGTGTTCATTCAGTTCTTGTATTTATAGCCCTCATGTTCCATTGTTATCTTGTCTAACTTTGTTTATGTAACCTGCTGTTGGTGAGTGTCTGTTCAAGTCAAGTCTGTTTAAGTCAAGTCACGTCTGTCTTCATGTTCTGGTTCACGTTTGTATTTTGGATTTTTGTCAATAAACTGCACTTGGGTTCTAAACTACACTCGCCTCAAGTGGTCTCCCTACGTTACAGTTTGCTAAAGTTGCGCCACTATCGACAACAGGACACTTTCATTTTAAGTCATGAAATACGACCCATAGGAGCATTTACTAAAGTTGCGCCCCTATCGACAACAGGACACTTTCATTTTAAGTCATGAAATACGACCCATAGGAGTGTTTACTAAAGTGGTGCCCCTATCGACAACAGGACACTTTCATTTTAAGTCATGAAAAACGACCCATAGGAGCATTTACTAAAGTGGCGCCCCTATCGACAACAGGACACTTTCATTTTAAGTCATGAAATACGACCCATAGGAGCGTTTGCTAAAGTTGCGCCCCTATCGACAAAAGGACACTTTCATTTTAAGTCATGAAATACGACCCATAGGAGCATTTACTAAAGTGGCACCCCTATCGACAACAGGACACTTTCATTTTAAGTCATGAAATACGACCCATAGGAGCATTTGCTAAAGTTGTGCCCCTATCGACATCAGGATACTTTCATTTTAATGCATTGTTCCCTTTTATCTGTGTCATATTTTGGGTTTTGCGTAGCTCAATTGGTAGAGCATTGCAATAACAATATGCAATCATGTGATCATGGGTTCGATCCCAGGTAACACGACACTGTCATTATTTTACATGGAGGAGTACGTGGAGGAGTTTCTGAGTGTCTGCCGTCGTGCCACCTGCAGTGACATCACACTCACGGAGGGGTACTGGGTCAGACTCGAGAACATAAGTCGGATGGTGATGCCGAGGGAAATTCCTACTGGATGCTGGCCGGGTATATCAACTTCAGCTTGATCTTCTTTTACAGTCGGCAAGGTACAAGGGGATTTCAGCCCCACTTACCATCCATCACTAAGCCAGAGCCAGAGCCAGACCCAGCACCTAAGCCCACTGTGGAGATTGAGCCAGAGCCCACCACAGACCGAAAGACCCAACCTATGCCCGCTATGGAGCCTGAGCCAGCAGCCACATCAATTCGGTATAAGAAGCCTGAGGTCCTGGTTGATCAGGTGTGTGAGCCAGCCGTCACATCTGAGACAGTGGGAGTGTGGAGCTGGGGGAGAATGATTGGAATCAGGCAATCCCCATGCCACTCCCTCAAGCTACACCTCTGTCACTCGTCACCAGGACTGCGCCTTGGTCCCTGTGTTCATCAAAGTCGCTGGGTCTCTTGGCTCATCGAACTTCGCCTCGGACTTACCATCTCCCCGCCTCACCTCCATCGGTCGGGCTCAAGTTTTAACCATGGCTCCTCCCTCCTTCAGTTCCACCATGGGTCACTTTCCTCCTGGCTGCCTCCTGCTGTGACTCCCACTGGACTCTCGTTGGCCATTTGCTCATCCATGGATTCTTCCACCATCCACTCCTCCATGGACACTTCCAAAGTCTACTCCACCCTGGTCTCTCTGACTGACATCTCTGCCTGTTTCCAAGTTTTCACCAGTTCTTTGTCCACCTCCAGAGCCCCCTCCTTCTGGGACAGTTCGACTGTGGGTGGAAGGGCTGTATTTAGTTCCTCCTTTTCATTCAGTTATTATCTGGTATTGATCATGTGAACGTGTAAATGTACTCCCATGTGTTTATGCCATACATGCTGTTTCAAGTAATCCATAAGGCCTTAAGCCCATCGTCCTCATCAGTACCAGAATGTGACAGCGTTGTTTTTAGAGTCATTCAATTTAATTCAAAATAAATGTAAAACTTAAATAAATTAAATCATAAGCATATGAAACAACAAGAACAAAAAGACTAAGGACTTGGCACGTTTTAAACTAGAGCTTTAAAAGATTTTTCCTTTTTTATCATGGGCACTCTTACATTGAATCATTCGATTGAAAGCTCTGTAAATGATGACAGTAATTTAATTTTTAGATTAACTATTTCTTCAAGGAAACAATAATTCTGTTGAGCCCAATAAATATATTATGAACACAACTGAAAAGTAGGTCATACACCTCATGTCCCAATTTTGCCGGGTTATACGCATCAACATATTTTGTTGATCCTGGAACAACATTCATGTCCAAAAAGTTCCCTACCCCTAAACCTTACCCTACCTATAAGTTATCCCTAAAATCAGAGGGAAATTATAGGTGAATAACACTGATATTGAAGAACCTAACTGTGGTTGTAAGCCTAAACTTGACAAAAACTGTAAACTTATCCCTCAAACCTGATTGGTTGATTGGAATGTTGTTCCAGGATCAACAAAGCTGTTGATTCAGGAACATGTTGCCCTGGGTGAAATCCGGTTATGTCATACACCCCAGTAACATATTTTACACCTCAACACCAGTGTGTTTTACTGCCATGCCTTTCAGCTGAAGCACAAATCCCTGTTTTGGTGGATAGACATTTGCCTATGAAGCAAAAAATTACATCACCACACATTTCTTAAAACTCTCATGAGGGTTTTATACCCAACAGTGTATTTTCCATGGCAAACCTGTTTTGCTTTAACTTTGTTGAAGGAATTATGATTTTAAACAGTGGTTCACCCCACAAGAAAAATGACTTTATAGTAAGATTTTGCTTGGAGTCCTTCAAGAGTCAAGAACAGCATCTCTGGGCAGCATGATTTACAAATGACATTTACAGAACCAGAAAGAAAACAAAGTGGACTAGTAAAGGGAGAAGTCTGGCACTGTTATGAAAGCTGTTGTTCAGCTTTCTGAAAACTTTATAAAAACTCTATAAAACACAGTCTTGTACATGCATGCACACCTTTAAGCCTGTTTCGACTGTTTTCTTTTTCTTAAAGGTGTTCTCAGTATTTCTTGCTGTGCTGACAGTAGTTTTGGATACATACTATCACCTAGTGGTGTGGATGCAGCATCAAACACAAACATTAGTTAGCAAATGAAAAGCCGCTCACTATTCACAAAGGGACATGATAAATGTCCATTTATGAGACAACGCTTCTCGCCATTGACAGAATTTTTCGGCTTTCCGTGTTTTCACTGTTATACAGTAGGCTGTGCTATTACACAACTTCTGAAAGAGTAGAGAATCTCCGGATCAAAACACAGGCAAAAAAGGAGCAGAAACAAACGATAAAAGCATTGCATATGCACGTTGTAGTGAAAAAAGCTTTTTTTTTTTCTTTTTGTAGTCTTTTTGTTCAAAATGTTGCTTTGTTATGAAACTTACCCACATTTATTAATTTATTTTTTTTTGTTTTTTGTTTAAAAGCAGAGGCTCTGTTCTTTCTTTTTTGATATATTTCATGTTCAGATATTTATACAACAAAATATTCTGGGGGCCATTACAGTTTTGTGAATATTATCAAAAATGCTGGCTGGCAACTTAAAAAAAAAAGAAAAAGAAAAACACTGGCACGGAAACAGTTAAATTATAGTCTCCATGTAAAATTAAACAGCTTTTATTCAGCTACTGATATGATTATTGTTTTTTTTTTTTTTTTTTATGTGCAAAACATTTTTAATTACAAAAATGCAGAGTATACGTTTAACAAGCAGAAATGGATGTGTGGAAAGGCTGTGTTGTCTGTGTCATCAGTTTGTGAGATCACACAGCTGAGTTGACTATGAAGAATGGTGAGGGATTTTCGAGGAATGCATTAGCAGGTATATCATTCACTTAAGCAACGGAGACAAAGATCCGACTGCACCTCGATAGTGATATCCCGAGTGGGTTCAGGTGAAGGTAATCCATTTCTGCTGTTTAATGGAGGAAGATTGGGAAAGCTCCCTGCTGTAGCACACAATAAACCCACTGAGCAGCCATATGCCAGATCAGCAGTACACACTATGGTCCGGGAGGACCTCAAGGTCTTCTGAATCTTCTCATGCATTGACTTGCACCAAATGAAAAGTCACCAATTCGGAACTGTGGGGCTAAAGCAAGAGTGGGCTGTATGAGACATGTCTGTGACAGCAGCCAGTGGAATCTGCTTCGAAAATCGAACCGGAAGACTGTCACCGTGGTTACACACATAGCGACACTGGCGCTCCTCATTAGAGGGTGTTTCATAGACAAGTTGTCTCCTGTAGGAAACATGTCCTCCTCCAAATCGACTGTTTCAATGTGCACTCACAGCACAGAGGAAATAGGAGAATGATTCAGATTAGAAGACAACAGATTCGCTTTTGTAAAAATAAAGGGTACTTTCCATAGGCCTGTATAAGGTGCAAATTGATGCCATAACATGAAAAAGCTAGTTTTAAACACATCAATAGAACAATGTCTATATGTTAAATATTTGTATAAATATCTGATTAATTGATATTTATTTTATTGTAGTAAAATAAATTAAGCCATTTTAGTTAACAAATTCATAATATAATATAGTGTCCCGCAAGTAACTTTGCAACTACAATAACTTTCATTAGAGTATATTAGACTGTCTGCTTAAAGGGATAGTTGATTGGAATGAAAATAAAAATTATCATCACTTACTCGACATCAGTGTGTTCCAAACCTGCACTGTAAAAAAAAAAAAAAAAAAAAAAAAAAAAAAAGTTAAAAGAGTTTCAACTTAAAAAAGTGTTTGTGATGTTTTAGAATTTTAAGTTTAGTCAACTCAAATATCCAAGTTGTCACTTAGTACAATTTCACATTTCAAGTAGACCAAACTTCAAATTTTAAGGCTGCAGGAACACTTTTTTAAGTTGGAACAACATTTTTTTTACAGTGTGTATGAGTTTCTTTCTTCTGTTAAACACAAAAGAAGATATTTTCAACGTTGGCCATTGATTTCCATAGTAGGAAAAAAAAATACTATGGATGTCAATGGCTACCATCAACTGTCTGGTTACCAACATTCTTTAAAATATCTTATTTTGTGGTCAACAGAAGACAGAAAATCATACAGGTTTGAAGCAACATGAGGGTGAGTACATGATGACCAGATTTACTTTTTGTTTAACTATCCCTTCTTCTTTTTTT
Source organism: Megalobrama amblycephala (assembly GCF_018812025.1). Taxonomy (NCBI): domain Eukaryota; kingdom Metazoa; phylum Chordata; class Actinopteri; order Cypriniformes; family Xenocyprididae; genus Megalobrama; species Megalobrama amblycephala. The sequence goes on from NC_063061.1 coordinate 18,488,639, forward strand.
TAAACTATCCCTTTAAAATCTGCTAACACTTTATTTTGATGCTCCTCTAACAGACATTCTACTGAATATAAATAACTTTGCAACTACATGTCAAATTAAGGGGCTTTCGCACCGGAGGAAACTTTTCATAGTTCCTAGAACTATTGGCTGAAGTACCCAGATTTTGGCGTGTTTGCACCGCAGGAACTAGGAACGATTTTAGTAGGAACTCCTTTTGTGAGAACTAAATTAGCTCCTACTTCAGAGTAGGGTCTCTAACCCAGCACTATAGGAACTATCAGTGAAGCAAGTGTACATTGATTGGTCAAACGCATATCAAACATTGGCACCCGGCATTTTTAAAAAGCCGTGTAAACATTTACTTCGCGAACATGGAAAACAGCGATAACAGCATTTACCTGTTATCTGCAGGGTTGTGTTTTTTTCTCCGCCTCAATGATATGTAATACTGAAAGTTGTCATAGGAAATTTCGTCTCTTAGCCCCAATTTTTGCTGTTTCAGTCATGTAAATTATGCATTTTCATTCCATCTCCGTTACCACGAAACCCACTACACACAACAAACACAGCTCTGATCACGGCGTCTTCCATCCACTGTTTTTTAGCGCTTGCAAATGCCACGCTTAAAGACGCTGCTGTCGGCCACTTCAGAGTTCCTATTCTTGGTGCGAATGCAACCAGGAACATGTCCCAGGGGAGAAATTAGTTCTATCAGAACGACTCGGGAGGCAAGGAAACATTTGAATAAGATATATTTAACAGTTTGTATGCAAATATCGAATAGATGGAATGATAAAGTTCTTTGGTGTAGGTCCCCTTCCATAGTACAATCCGGAGGGTAGCAGACGATTGCATATCCTGCCTGAAGATGAAGGCAGGGGCGGAGCCTACCCCCGATGTATGGACAGGGACCAACCTGGTGGTGGTGGGGAGGATAGGGGTGAACGCCGGCGTCGGTATTTGCGAACACAATAGTGGGTGAGAACAGAACTTATATACTCAGGTGACGTGTAATGATTGATAGATAATGAGCAATGACGTGCATTCGAGTCTTCCCGGTAGAACTTCCACTAAAGCTATCATTTCTCAGGGAACTATCCTAGTGGATGGACTATTCGGTGTGAAAGCCCATTATTGTACTAACCCAAACCCTAATCTAACAGTCTACTAATACTCTAATGAGAGTTAGTTGACATGTAGTTGCAAAATTACTTATAGTTAGTAGAATGTCTAAAGTGGACTATCAAAAAAGTGTAACAAAAAAGATCAATATTGTAATACTGATGTAATATTAATGTTTATCCACCGTTTACTGCTTGAAAATAACAAAACCAGACAGTATTTCAGACATGTTCCACATTTTGGTAACAGGGCTTCATAAAGTGCAAAACTCATAAAATGAAAAAGCTCATATAAGACTTTTTTTGATCTCTTGAGGTGGAAGAACACCATTTTATGAAGGTTAGGCACCTCTTCTCACTGACCATTACTTAAGTAATTTATAGTATAAAATTTCGAAGAGTTTCAGGCCCTATTTTGCACGCTATTCACAGAAAGTACTGATTACATGGCTCTGATACGTGGCGAGAGTGACTAACAATGTGAATATGAACTGAATAACAGACTGTGCACCAAACAAGATTGTGAGGTTTAATCCCTCTGTTTAACCAGAAGCAGCTTCCATTGCTGGCTCTCTCGACAATGTGCTCCACATCTTCTGCTTCCAATTCCATGATCAAAGGCATTGAAACGTTGGACAGGAAAGAAATGGAATGGAATGGGAGGGAAATCTTCCAAAAAGTGACTTAAAGAATTGAAATCCCCTGGTGTTTCAGGAACAGTTTGTTTTTGACTGCTTGTCTTGTCTGTAAATCTGGTGAGTGTCTCGACAATGCTCAGCGCCACAACATAACTTACTGTCTCATTTTTTGTCCTGTAAAAGAAATCAAAAGACGCATTAAATCACAGGACAACTTACTGAGAGGCCCTTCGAATGCACACAAAGTATAAAGAGATCTTCATTTTAATACTTTATTTGATCATTTGTGGTTCACAGCTTTCATCCACACACATTCATGCTATTCTCGGCTTCATCAAACTGTCCAAGTGCTTACTCTTAAATTGGAGTTTCCCTCATGGACAACAGCATGTTGCCTGTAAACTCCCTGTAAACTTAAAACGCCCACTCAAAACACGTTTTCTTTCTTCATTACCTTAATTACCACCAAGAGAGGCTCTTTTTATGGAGGAATCGTGACCTATTTCACTGCACCCTGATGCATGGACAATCTAGGGCCAAAGTTTGCAAGCCAAAAATGGGAAGTTAAGCAAAACTCCTCACCTTTTATTTCTCCAGATGGTCAAAAGCATTTAAGTTGCTTGAGGATGCGTGGCATGGACATCAAAGCTTGTATAAAGAATCTGGACAAATATTTAGCTACACAGCAAAATCCCCAGAGTTAAATCAGCTCTGCTCAGAGTACATATGGTCCCCCTCTAAATAGTGTTAAAGCAACACTGAAGCAGAGTTAAATTTAATGAGATAATTAAGCAATTAATTAATGATTGCACATTAGTGATGAACACCTGCTGTTAACCAGTAGAATCACTGAAGAAATAAGAAAAAACACAAGAACTTCATGTGACTTAAGTCGTAGCCTTATCAATTGCTTAATTATCTCATTAACTTTAACTCCGCTTCAGTGTTACTTTAACACTATTTAGAGAGGGACCATATGTACTCTGAGCAGAGTTGATTTAACTCTGGGGATTTTGCTGTGTAGATTTAGAATATTACAATGGTCTCAACATGCAAGTAGTACAAACATAGCTGCTCTGCTTTTGCGTTCAAGAGAGTGTAATAAATTGAGGTTATGCACTGATTTTTCCATATTTAAAATTTTGAGCTCAAGCAAAAAGAAAGCTCTTTCAAAACCAAAGCACGTTCCATTTCGAGCAGCTTCTGGTAAACAATAAGAAATTCCCATCTGCTCAGTCATGTTTGCTGTGCCTTCTCACCTCACACTCCTCCCTGCACTTTTGCAAGCTGCCTGTTCTGTTAACTTCACTTCAGACTGCTGAGCTCAGCATTTCCCCACGGATTCAGCCGCGGCAGCTACCTGGAACTGCTGTCACCCTGCATCTTCTCATCCTACCTGTACCTGCACCTCCAGCTGAGCCTCGCTCCCCCGCTAACAAACATCAGTGTCCTTGATGTCCCGCCGACACCGTGGCAGAGACAAACGCTTTTCCCCGGCTCTAGATGCTGCAGTTTAGCTTCGGTCCTCTAAATCTCTCCACTCAGAGCGTGGCTTCATCAACAACTCAATTTGAGGGGGTTCACTTAAATAACTCTTCGACATAACGTGGGTCCTTGTGAGCCTCAGATGGATGATGGCGAAAATTTGAAGTGACAAAAGTAAGGAAGCAACTCACAGGGTGACAAGTAATCAATCGGGTTTGTTAGGTAAAGAGCGAAGAGGGTTCTCTGTGAAATTAACTTTTCTGCTTTAGCAAAAGGGAAAAAAACAGGTGACATTGTGAGTGGAGCACAACTCAGGGAAGTGTAGAGGATGCATTTGGGAGCTGTCTGCAGAGATTTATGTCAAATCAAACTCACTGAGGTGACTGCAGTCAGGACCCATCTGTAAGTGTTTGCGGGTGTGTGTGGCAGCACTTCTCTCAGAGCACTGATATTTGCACTAACATGGAAAATAACAATGTAATCCGCATCTGGGATGCGAGATGTCGACTTTCTCAATGTTAGATACACAGAAATTTTGTGGCTTTTAATCCATCTTTGTGAGCTTTAAAGGGTTAGTTCACAAAAATGAAAATTCTGTCATTAATTATTCACCCTCATGTTGTTCCAAACCTTTAAGACCTTTGTTCATCTTCAGAAAAAAATTAAGATATTTTTTATGAAATCCTAGAGGTTTCTGAACCACCCATAGGCAGCAAAGTCATTCAAGGCCCAGAAAGGTAGTAAAGACGATAAAATAGTCCATGTGACTACAGTAGTTCAATCATAATGTTATGAAGTGACAAGAATACTTTTTGTGCACAAAACCAAAATAAATATAACGACTTTATTCAACAATTTCTTCTCTTCTCTGTCAATCTCCTACACTGTTTACGTTGTAAACACAGTGCAGCGCTTATGGGTTCTACGTCAGATGCCGGCTCAGTATTGGCCTACGCTGTTCAAGTGAGCAGCACGATGCATGCGTGTGATGCTGACGCAGGAGCTGACCAATAATGAGCTGCCGTTCTGACATAGAACCCGGAAGCACTGCACTTTGTGTACAATGTCAGTAGCGTAGGAGAATGACAGGGAAGAGAAGACCAGTGGTGCAAGGACTCTATTGTAATTGCTCAGTCAATTATTCTTCTTCTCCAAAATGAATTGCATTTTTGAGGGTCTAAACATACTTGAAAACTCACAAAACTTTGCACACGCGTCAGAAGTCTGATATGGGTTTCAGAATTAGGTGTGGCAAAATGGCTTGATAGCACCACCTACAAAATTTCAATTAAGCGCCTTTCGCGCTACGTTTCACGTACAAGTAAGAAATTCGGTAGACTTATCTAACAGCCCAATACCTACAAAAAAACCCTGGGTGCAAAATCTGAAAACCCAACAGGACGTGAGATATTTTGAATTTTCTCTGCAAAAGTTTTGCAGTTTTTGCCATTTCTAGACATTATACTTCAACAAACTCCTCCTAGAGCTTTAATCAGATCAACATTATATTTGGTCAGTTTAATCTAAAGGTCTTTGTACGCTAAATTGCAAAGATCTAGAGTTTTCCCCGAAGGGCGTGTCCGTGTAGCCTGGTAATACCAGACTCTGCTACTTCACTTTGCTTCGTAGACAGAGTCTGGAATGGCATAATAGAGAAGTGTTTTCTCTCTCGCTAGGGGGCGCTTGTCTGAAGTTTAAAATCATTGGTTACCCATAAGCCAATCAGATACGTTTAGTTATGACGTATGTTATGGGCCTGTACAGCCGCATCGAAGCACAGACATCATGCATCGAACTCAAATCTATGATTGAACTTCCACTGTAAACCTGTTGTAAACACATGATGATGCGAGCGAAATACCGGAGTGAACATGGCTGTAAACGACTTTTGCAGATTATGCGAAGTTAATGCATCCCGAAGTTTGCATCCCGTGTCTCGTTTCCCATTTCCGCGGTCATTTCGGTTTTCGATTTCTCTAACCTACAATGTAAAACTCGGCGCTTAGCATTACGTCACGGCTCTCAGCCCGCCCTCTGTTCGTTGATTGGCCCGGCTGTTTCCAGACCGGTGGCAAACACAAAGCTCTGACGCTGTATCAGACTGAGTACAGAAGCGAAATGAAATTGAGCGGAAGTAGGAAGTCTGACGTAGTCAGGCTAGTGTCCGTGGTGGCCTGACAAAATTTGATGTTTCGCCAATTAACAAGAAGTTGTTGTATCTCGGACATAAAATGACCGATCTGCCTCAAACTTCATGTTTTATTATTTTATTACTGAAGACATCTATATGCCAGTATTCAGTTAGTAATAGCGCCACCTGCTGACAACAGGAAATTGCATGCTTTGCACTGTAATTCACTCCCAGAAACACATTTAAATATGCCATGAAGTACCAAACATGCTAGAAACATGTTAAATCATGAAACACTTGGCTAAGTGCTAATGTGTTCAGTTAACGCCACGAAACAGGAAGTTACATACAATGCCCGATCTGCTCCAAACTTCTCGTTTGATAATAGTCCTGGCCTGAACACATCTACATGGCAATATTCAGTTCCAGTCAAAGCGCCACCTGTTGGTAGCCAGACGTGTGGCACTTTGAAATGACTTTGCCATATTTTCCCTGTATTTACTCGCTTACATGCATGTCGCCCACTGTTCACTGTTTTCCTAAGGCCACCGGGTGGTGGTGAGCCCGGGAGTGAGGGCCCTTTCATCGCTGCTTGCAGCTTTAATTTTTGGTTTGTTTTTGCGCACAAAAAGTATTGTCATTGCTTCATAACATTAAGGTTGAAACACTATAGTCACATGGACTATTTTAATGATGTCTTTACTACCTTTATGGGCCTTGAAAGTTGCAATGACTGCCCATGGGTGGTTCAGAAACCTCTCGGATTCAAAAATACCTTAATTTGTGTTCCGAAGATGAACGAAGGTCTTACGGGTTTGGAACGACATGAGAGTGAATAATTAATAACAGAAATTAAATCTTTGGGTGAACTAACCCTTTGAGGTCATCTACTGTATATGTGCTAAAAGTTGACAAAACTAAAAGAAAAAAATGTGATTACTCATTCCACATTTCCTCATTTTGTCCAAGCAATGCTGTCTAGAATGAGAATATCCCTGCCTCAATGATAGTGCCTTCAAGTGCACCTGGAAACTTGGTTGTTATTACAACATGTCAAACATTCAAATCAGAAACATAATATGCCTAAACAAACAAAAGATTTCTATTGTGAACAATGAACCCACATAACTACATCCAAATTCAAAATGATGAAAAATATTCACTTATTTATACAACACTTTTATACAAGTGTTTTTGTTGCATTAAGCAAACCATGAAAGTTGAGTGATTCACTTTACACCACAGATTTGCTCTCAGCTCAATGATCTCTATAGATTATGGATACATTACATGATATTATCTATATTTTAGATCAGTGTTTCCACCCATGATCACACTGACACGGCCCTTTCAATGACACAACTAGTGTGTCATCTAGAACTTTCCCACTTGTAAATATGACTTCATTTTTTCATTCATGTGCTCGGAACTCGTAATTACGATATATCCGACCTCACTCAAAGGGCACATAACAGTTGCCTCCGACTAGCATAGGCACATAACAAATCATGTTTATTTCTGTAATGTAACAAAAGCTATAAAATGGCTATAAAAAAAAGTCCCAACCTTCATGTTTTAACATGAAATATGTCAACACATGAAATAATACTGCACGAGTCAAGCCATTTTTAGGGTGTTTTAGCTTTTTATCCTCTTGCATTCCCCTCAAAGGAACAAAAAGCTTAAAAGAATTATGGATATGGCAAAAATCATTACATAAATGGTACCACATGTATTTGATAAACAGCATGTCTTTGAACGTCAAAGAGCAACATCTGAAATCTCTTTTTATTTGAATATGAAATCCTAAAATACAAAGATGCACATGTATTACCGGCAACTCAGAAAACAGAACCTCAGGATACTCGATTTATTCATTTTACGAAACCCACTGAACAATTTATGAGCCTAAGAGGAAGAAAAGCAGAGGACCATGAGCTTCCATTTTCCATGGAACACAATCTATTTTTGTCTATAAACTTGCTTCAAACTACATTTATAATATTATTCAAGTGTCCAACCGTTTTAATTACTTAACCAAGCCCAGGCATCAAATGTCTTTTCGAGAAAACAAAATTGTTAACCTAATGATAAAAATGTAATAGCAAAATCCTGTGACAAAATCCTAATTAAGTGATTTTCCGCCCTAAATCCAACTCGGAGAAGTGTTTTTACAGCAAGGACATTTTTCCATCTTCACTCAGGACTTGAGGAGTCCACGTGCTTCTCATTAGGACTGACATCATGGCTGTTGAGCAGCCCGCAAACTTGACACCAGATGGTACCCTTAGATCAGGATAATGGTCTACAACCTTCCCATGGTCAGATGGTCAAAATATTAACTGATTGTGTCTCAATGTACAGTTCTGCCAAATACTATTTGCAGAATCTGTTGTTTAGCATTGTTTTTAATTAACAGCAAACAAAGAGTTTTTGTGTACAGTAGCTACTTAGTTACTTTTTTAACATAACTGACATTTACATCAATTCCACAAGACAATATATTATCTGAATTTACACAAATTACAGTACAAAATAACTTTATCAGTATTTTGCCTTGCTTTCCAGTAATAAAAAACACAATAAAATAGGCATACATGAGATTCTGACAGTTGTTTTGAAAATATATATCTTGAAATACGTGTATTTTCACTTTAATTGAATATTACTACAAACATATTTGATTTTTGCTACCTTTACCAAATCTCTATGAATGTCACACAAGCGAAGTTAACCGTTTTAGAACTTCCGCCAGAACTAAAAACGACCTTTCTACCCTTTGGTGTTTTTACCTGTCAAGCAGAAGGAAAGCGAGCTTGGCATTTGTTTTCATACACTTTGAAACTCTCAGCCCCTTCAATGATGAAATACTTTGCCAGGGTTTACTCTCATTTTGACTCATTTTTTTGTTCTGTCGCTTTTTGGTCTCCTTATTTTACCCTTCCTTTTCCTTTTAGGATGTTTGTCTGTGTACGCTGTTGATAGATGTAAAATCGCAAACGCAAACATTCACAAACATAAGCTCCAAATTCATGTATCACGCTCCGGCTTCCCATAAATGAACTTTATATAGGATGAAAACCTCTTCTGATTGGATAATATATCTGACTGCAGCCCGTGTAAACATTTATACCGATTTATACTGTTTACAGAGTCAAGGGCGGTTTCTTTCAGAGAGTAGCCTGCAATTTTTAAACTTAAAGGCCCACTGAAGTGCCTTGGAACTGCAGCATTATTCAATTTGTTAACATATTTTCAACTGAAACAGGAAGACAGGGCAGGACATATCGAACAGCTCCTCCCCTTTTTATTTAAAATAGCCAATAGTGATTTGTTTATTTCACAGCTCGGCCAGAGCTGTTAAGCTTGGTAAAACCTCAGTTTCCTCCTACCCTCCATATCGCTTTAAAATATAGCATTCTGTGCAGAATTCAAATGGGTCCGATATGTTTTGTGGTCTGCGCCGACTTGCGGATATGATCCGCTCTGTGGTCTCATGTCTCTGGACTGGAGCAGACTGTTTGGGCTGTGGTTCATATAACCAGACTTCATTCGCCTGAATGAAAAGCATATTTACACTGTCTTTATCATTCCCTATCCCCTATATAGTGCCATTCATCATGTAGAAAATAGTAAATGTGTGAACAAGTGACTGATTTCAGCCGTAGTTTCAGCATCTATTAATAATGTAGGGTTTGGGACACTTTAGATTCTAGAGAGCATTTGATTGGACAGAAGATCTGATGAGAAGCTGAAGTGCTCCTAAATGCGAATTTTGTCATTGTTTTGGAACACACCAGCTTATTCATAACCTTAATGCTAACATATTCATACTAAAATCTAAAAAAAAAAAAAAATTTGATTTCAGGGGGACTTTAATGAAAAATCAACAGTATGTTGAAAGGGTCAGTCTGTGGCACTGCTCAGAGCCCAGGTTGCTCTGATAGTGGCCTTCAGCTCTTCTGCATTGTTGGGTCCAGCATATCGCATCTTCCTCTTCACAATACCCCATCGATTTTCTATGGGGTTAAGGTCAGGCGAGTTTGCTGGCCAATTAAGAACAGGGATACCATGGTCCTTAAACCAGGTAATGGTAGCTTTGGCACTGTATGCAGGTGCCAAGTCCTGTTGGAAAATTAAATCTGCATCTCCATAAAGTTGGTCAGCAGCAGGAAGCATGAAGTGCTCTAAAACTTCCTGGTATATAGCTGCGTTGACCTTGGACCTCAGAAAACACAGTTGACCAACACCAGCAGATGACATGGCACCCCAAACCATCACTGACTGTGGAAACTTTACAATGGACCTCAAGCAACGTGGATTGTGTGCCTCTCCTCTCTTCCTCCAGACTCTGGGACCCTGATTTCCAAAGGAAATGCAAAATTTACTTTCATCAGAGAACATAAATTTGGACCACTCAGCAGCAGTTCAGTCCTTTTTGTCTTTAGCCCAGGCGAGACGCTTCTGACGCTGTCTATTGTTCAAGAGTGGCTTGACACAAGGAATGCGACAGCTGAAACCCATGTCTTGCGTACATCTGTGCGTAGTGGTTCTTGAAGCACTGACTCCAGCTGCAGTCCACTCTTTGTGAATCTCCCCCACATTTTTGAATGGGTTTTGTTTCACAATCCTCTCCAGGGTGCGGTTATCCCTATTGCTTGTACACTTTTTTCTACCACATCTTTTCCTTCCCTTCGCCTCTCTATTAATGTGCTTGGACACAGAGCTCTGTGAACAGCCAGCCTCTTTTGCAGTGACCTTTTGTGTCTTGCCCTCCTTGTGCAAGGTGTCAATGGTCGTCTTTTGGACAACTGTCAAGTCAGCAGTCTTCCTCATGATTGTGTAGCCTACAGAACTAGACTGAGAGACCATTTAAAGGCCTCTGCAGGTGTTTTGAGTTAATTAGCTGATTAGAGTGTGGCACCAGGTGTCTTCAATATTGAACCTTTTCACAATATTCTAATTTTCTGAGATACTGAATTTGGGATTTTCCTTAGTTGTCAGTTATAATCATCAAAATTAAAAGAAATAAACATTTGAAATATATCAGTCTGTGTGTAATGAATGAATATAATATACAAGTTTCACTTTTTGAATGGAATTAGTGAAATAAATCAACTTTTTGATGATATTCTAATTATATGACCAGAACCTGTATACACTTATACACTGAGCCTTACAGACTGATAGGCCCAATATTAGAATGAATCTTTTTATTATTATTATTATTATTGCTATAGCATAAGGACCAAAGAAGCAGATGGTGCTCACTGTCACTAGAGTCACAAAACCTGAAGAATTATAGTATTATAGACCTCATTGGGATAGACAGGCCCAGGCACGGGCATGCATTTGGTAAAAACGACTCTGCTGGCAGAGGACCAAATGATTTAAAATGTGGTTTTAGGATCAGCTTTAAGGCCCTCAGTGTAAAGCCAAGCGAATTCTAAAGTGATATAACTCAAAAATTGGCCGTCCCAAGAGATTGTGTCTGAAAACGTTTTTAGCACGGATCATTGCTTTGGGTCTTTATAACCAACCTACAGACTTATAGAGAGAATTTAGAAAGATTCCCTATGGCCCAAACCTTGAAATGAAACTTCAAAACTAATGAAGTCTATCCAAGGATAAACCCAACCTGCAAACAACTTGAGCTTTAAGGCATCAAAATTACATAGTGATGTTTTAACAGCCTATTGTGGATTTTCTGTGCAGAGAAACACAAACACAAATCCATCCATCCATCCATCCATCCATCCATCCATCCATCCATCCATCCATCCATCCATCCATCCATCCATCCATCCATCCATCCATCCATCCATCCATCCATCCATCCATCCATCCATCCATCCATCCATCCATCCATCCATCCATCCATCCATCCATCTCTCTGTTTGAACGTCTATCTCTTTGTCTCACTGTCTACCTATCAATTTTTTATGTCTATCTAATGTGTAACATTTTCACCCAAGTAATTGTCTGGTGTTTTTTCTTACTGTCTCAGAGATAGGTCAAGAGTTGATATTGTTTTGATGCTTTGATATTTTCCACATTGTGCATATGGTCATGATTATGTATCTCAGGTTCTCAGCGATACATAATTTGTAGCACTTGGCTGTCTTATTGACAAAGTTTAAACAAATTATGACTGACATGACTTATTCATCTCGGTGCTGCAGATGTTTGCCGCATTGCTACCCAAGACTGACTGTTTATGCTCCCTGTGATGATCGTTTTGCAGGAGGGTTTGTCTCCATGGTAATTGCATTAAATCACAATGGAACTGCAGGGAAATGTCTGTTTACACATTCATACAGACTGTCAATTTGAGGGTTTTGTAGACAATATAATACATATTCATCTGTGTCTGGTAAAACACACTGTAATCTTACAAAACTTTGTACAGATTCTTTCTACAGGATCCTTTGTAATCTTGTAGGGTCATTTTTGTCTTTTCTTTATAGTGTTATGTGGTTTTATAAGACACCATAGATATATAGGCCTCTATATATTTATATATACAGAATTATTCCCAATTACAGATGGAAAAAAGGAGATGAGTTAACCACTGAATAGAATAACCACTGAAGAGAAAAAAAAAAAAAAATCATGATCAGCCATGTGAAACGTACTCCATCTGCTGGGTGAAGCACATCAGGGCAGACTGGGAGAAAAAACTTGAAGTAGGTTAAAAAATTAAAGCTGAAGTGTGTCATTTTACAAAATTAAAGTCTCCTGTGCCAGTTTAATATGTAGAAACAACTGTAAGTTGTAGGTTGGTTTCCTTTCAAACTGTATACATTGTGTGTACTATCAAAACATTGCTGTTGGTTTGAGCATCCTGACATAGCAACATACTTCAACCAATGACACAAGTTTGGGGGTGTGACTATTGGTTTGTTCAACCAATGGAAGATGTGCTAACCTGTTAAAAAAAAAAAAAAAAAAAAAAAAAAAAAGTGTTTGCAACTTTTTGTAGCACCTAATGCTATATTTGTAGCACATGTTGTAGCATACATAACGTGCTCAATTTACGTCGAATCCAAGAATAAACACCAAACACCAAGACTGAAACAGATATAGAATTTATTTAACCATGAGTAGGAAAAAAATACATAGGTGTAAAGGAAACAAGCTGACCCTGTTATAAACACATCACTACTCAGAGAACCAAGAGAACTGGAGAAACAGTGAAATCCAAAACGCCTTGTTTACCATTAGGTTTTTATCCCCAACACTTAATATTGAATTAAAAACAGCTGCCATTATTTGATTTTTTTTTTTTCATTAAATATCTATATTCTTTTACCATATATATTTTTATTTATTTATATATATATGCAACATTCTTATTTGAAACATTGTGCAAGTGTTATGCTGGTATTCCATAAATGGTAAACAAGAGTTGGTCCAGTGCATTATATAGTGACATTACCTAAATACTTATTGACTCTCAGCTGATTCAACCACAATCCTGACCATTGAACTACTACCCCTACTGACAGAGAAAAGTTGACTATGAAACAGGAAAAGAAAATGAAAAGGATTTCTATGGTAAAGCCAGAAACATCTGCTCAAGTTGATCTGAAAAAAGGGGGTAGAAATGGATGCAAGTAATTATTGCCAAGTTGAGAATGTTGACATGATTAGCATTGTGTTGTTTTTGCTTGTCGTGCACAAGACACCACCTGAAACTATCGTCTTTGACCCAAAAAAAAAAAAAAAAAAAAAAAAAAAAAAAAAAAATAGATTATATCTGAACAATATGGTAATTGCAACAATATCTAAACATGCTCAATTTATTTGAAGTGACTGTTTTTCAGAGGTCAATGACACCAAGTTGTGCACAGAACAAGAAAAAAAAAAAAAAAAAAAATCAAATCTCATCCTACCCTTAAACTTACTTTCTTCTGGAGAGCAATAGCAAGAAAACACCTAAAAAATAGGGAGGGGAGGAGAACAAAAAAAAAAAAAAAAAAAAAAAAGGAGAAAGAGAGAAGTGTCTGCTATGCTTACCACAACCCAAACACACGCACGCTTTAAACTAACTGGCCCTCAAACCAGGTGAAATGCCACATAAAGCTCAGGGTCAAAGTTGAAATTGTTTGGTGACAAAATGACAGCTCTTTATTTCTCTGTGACGATTTCATTGACGTATTTTTTTCTCAAAAGTTTCTTGAAGTGAAGGTTAGCAACAATATAAATCTATAATTCAGTGTGCCAACATTTTTACAAAAAATTTGGTTTTGAGTATTACAAAACAAAAGCAAAATGAAAATGACAAAACTATTAGATATAATACACACATCAACACAATTCATGTCAAAGAAAGGAAACGTGATACATTATTTATTCACACTTTACAAAAATCTTTTTACTACAACACCATCAGCAATCCAATATAACCAGACAAGTTGCTTTCAATTAAAAAAAACAACCAGAAAAAAAAAAAAAAAAAAGACAGATAATGCGAGGAATAAAAAGGGACACCAAAAAGGGGAACTATAAGATGGTCCTCCCCAGTTCATCTATTTACTCTTGCTTGATAAAAGTCATTAAAATTGACCTCTGCCCTCATGGCAAAAGTATATTTTCATTTTTTTTTTTTTTTTTTTTTTAAAAAAGCAATGAGTAGCTGCACCAGTGATCTACAATAAGTGCTTGTCAATCAATTCGATTTTTAAAACATGACAAACTTGAGAGGGAGTGGAAAACGAAAAACAAATTGGCTTTGAGAGCAATAAATGCCACCGTAGACGAAGTTAAAAATCAGACCACGCTACAGGAAGAGTACTCTGGCCTTGTGTTTAGAGCAGAAAACAGACAAAAATCACCATGTATGTTTTCATCAGGTCAGAGAACAGGCTTTACAGTAGTAAATCGAGCTTTACACTTGGCCTTGTGGCAGAATGCATTGGATGGCACGACACGAGGAGATAACCGTGGTCTAGCAGGAAGTGAAATACAGAACGAGATCCGAACAAATAGAGAAACGCACAAGCAAAATATACGGTGAAAGTGAATTGCCTGAGTTGAGAGGGAGGAAGTGGCAGTAAATAGAGAATGCAAATGGAAGGAGGAAAAACAAAATTGAGGAATGGTGGGACTACGTGATCATGAGCGCAGATCGGCACAGCAGAAACACTCACTTTACTTGACATTGTAGACACCCAAAAAAGATTAGAGGAATAAGATGTTCACTTGCGAATACAAAAAAACCCAACAGAAATGAGGATATTGTATAAGTAGATTGAGGCTGTTCAGGTGTTCACTGATAGCACTGGCAGTGCGCTTAGAGAAACGAATCAGTGAGGCACAATGTCATGTGTTCTTGAATAACAAAGCGGGTAACAGGACCACATCACCAGATATCTGCCTCAGTGGAATTATATATCCAAAATAATAATAATAATAATAATAAAAAAAAAAACTGGTACACTGGGTAAAAACGGGAACCTGGACAAGTGCAACTTTACACAGCAGATACCTGAAAAAAATTATTTTACACACGCTGGTCTTTTGAATGTTCATTAGGATGAACATCTAAAACTGATAGAAATTTCGCTTTCATTTACAATACAATCATTTTTCATCCAAATCTAAGTGTACGTACAAAAAAAAAAAAAAAAAAAAAAAAAAAAAAAAAGAAAAAATAGATGCAGTAGATCAGGACTTTTGTTGCTTGTATACAATCATGTAGAGAAAAAAAAAAAAAAAAAAAACCTTAAAAAGAAGAAAATTAGGAGTGAACTGGAGTCTTGGCTGGGCGAAGCGTCTACTGGTGAAATTGAGGGTCTAATTTATCCGTCTATGAGTGGGACGTGCTTGTCTTTGCCCATTCTAGCATACTCTCCGCATCTTAACGTGATCTCCTGCCAAACTTCCTCAGGTGCAAAGGCTACGGGCACTGGCATTTGCTAAAACACAGCTGGCCGTTTCCGGATGATTTCCCTTTATTGAAACTCTTGCTCGGCTGTACGCACCAGATCTGCGGGCACCTCTATGGCACATGAAGCTTGAAAACTTCATAAGTAGGCCATTTTGGCTCTTGAAATGTTGCTTTCTTAAAGCATGAAGAATAATTAAAAAAAAAAAAAAGGTACATCAATTGCACTGGCATCCAATGGACTTAATTATGAGACGGGCAAAGGCCCAGTAGGTGATGGTGGGCCGCGCAAACCCGTCACTGGTGTACAGCTAGAGCGCGAGGCAGAGCGTCCGTGGAGAGGCCTCAGCACCATCGAGTGCAAATATATGAGTTCGGCCAGCTCTCTTTACACATTAAAAGCCCTTTTTTTAAAGGGTTGCTCCTGGAGATCGGACTCTCTGACCTAAGCTGGTGAAAGGTTTTTCTGTCATCAAATTCAGCTGCTCGCTCTAAACTGGCCTTATAATAGCATGATCCAAATTATGCATTTCATGATATTTCGCTTGAGCTGGACTCCCTGCACGTGTTTCAAAGATATTGCCATTTAGTTATTTATATAAAAAAAGCTTTTTTTCCTGTCTCAAGGTAAAACTTACATGATCACTCGGGGCCCTTGGGGTTTCGAAAAAAGTACAGAATATTAACTTGTGCCCAGAAACGGAGGGAGAAAATGAAAAACGAAACAAAATAAGAAAAAGTGGGAGGGAGGTGGTATAGATAAGACTGACAAAAGCGTCTGATTCAGTTAAAATCCGTGGGAATAAAAGTTTGCCATACCCCATCTCCTCATAAGAGATTCAGATTTATACACAACAGCCCTTGCCTCGTTCTCTCTCCACCATGAGAGCAAAAGGAGGTAGGGGCCCGGAGCTCCCCCTGCTGGCTCGGAGAACTACCTGCGACCAGGCAGATGAATGCCGTTGACAGCAGGCGGGTAGGGCAGGAGCAGCTCCAGTTGTGCAAACAGGGAGAAGTGATCAGAGGGGATGTGGGGATGGGGGCAGCCAGTGATATTGTTCTCGTGGAGCCAGTGGGGGTCCAGGGGACCCAGTACACCCAGCACGTTGAGCAAAGGTTGAGAGTAGAAGATGTAGTCAATGATGCCCTGAAAAAAAAAGAAGAACAACATTACAATTGTAGCATTGATGGATTTTATTATTCTTCAAGATCTTTATTATTCTTCAAGAACTTAAATCAGTACTGGTGTGCTGTCTGAAGCGGCTTTCTGTGTGTGCGTTTCAGGTATGTGAACACAGAGCCACTTATCGTGCTTAAATGGTTTACAAAGTTCCTACACATTTACCATTTCAAAATTCCACACTGTTTCTGGCTCAATTCTACAAAACCTCTGTAGAGTTTGACAAAATTTAACAAATGGTTCATACAGCATTGTTTTCAGCATTATATTTGATATTTAATAGTCATCTCTAAATATTTTTTTTTTTTTCAGTTTTTTTTCATGGGGTTTCTCAAAGTAGGAACATGCACTTAAATGAGAAGAAACCTTAAATGCTTTAAAACCTGTGCATATTCACCTCTGACACAACGGTTTGATGCTGCATGATCACCAAACAGCAAAGTACAGTCTGATTTAGAGGATCACTAGCTCCTTTATCTGTTGCTTGTTTGAGTGGCACATGCATATTCATTCAAAAGAGACTCACTTATGGAAAAGACAAACAGTTTTGCGTAATGAAATTATGCACCTTGAATTCATTCAGTTGTGTTTGACAATCACTAATCTTTTGTCATGAAAACACACTGCTTGTAGAAACTCTAAATTTTATAATTAAGAAAACTGAATAGTGGCATTAGTCTGGAAACATTTTTTCCATCGTCTTTAATTTTTTTCCATACTTATCTGTGTAGGAAGCCTGATGGTTTAAAAGCATTTGAATAAATTAGATCATATACTAAAGCCAAAGGATGTCAGAAAAAAAAAAAAAAAAGATGCAGCATTAATTGCGTTAAATATTTTACACGTAAAAACAAAAAATTAATGGCAAAAATTAACATTAATTTTGACAGCCCTTGCATAATTTATATGCATGCATACATACGTGTGTGATTTTGCAGATGTATAAAAGGAATACGGTGAACGATTTGCATTATTTTTAGTGTTAATTTTTAAGGGTTAGTTCACCCAAAAATGAAAATTCTGTCATTAATTACTCACCCTCATGTCGTTCCACAATAAGACCTTTGTTTATCTTCAAAACACAAATTAAGATATTTTTGATAAAATCCAATGGCTCAGTGAAGCCTCTATTGACAGCAAGTTCATTTACAATTTCAAATGCCTAGAAAGGTACTAAAGACATATTTAAAACAGTTCATGTGAGTACAGTAGTTCAACCTTAAATGTTATGAAGCGGCGAGAATACTTTTGCGCCAAAAAAACAAAACTTTATTCAACAATATCTAGTGATGGGTGATTTCAAAACACTGCTTCATGAAGCTTCGAAGCTTTATGAACCTTTTGTTTCGAATCAGTGGTTCAGAGTGTGTATGTGTCAAAGTCACATGAACTATTGAAATTTTGAAACTTATGACGTAACAAAGCCTCGTTTACTGAAACCACACACTCAGAACCACTGATTCGAAACAAAAGATTCGTAAAGCTTCGAAGCATTGGATAGTGTTGAATAAAGTCATTATTTTGGCACAAAAAGTATTCTCATCACTTCATACCATTAAGGTTGAACTACTGTACTCACATGAACTGTTTTAAATGTGTCTTTAGTATCTTTCTGGCCATTTGAAAGTGTAAATTCTCATTGAGCCATTGAAATTTATCAAAAATATCTTAATTTGTGTTTCGAAGATGAGCAATGGTCTTAAGGTGCGGTCACACTGCACTTTTCGTTCCATTGACTTCCATTCAAACGCCTGCGAATTCGTCAGACCGGAAACGCAAGCTTGTGCGAAAAAAAAAAAAAGTGCATTTCTCTGCATTTCAAAGTTCAAGTTTGGTGAACTCTGACCTGTGAATTCGCATCACGTGAAGACGTGTGACCAGTAGAAGATAGATTCGTCACGGCATGACCTCTTGGCTGAATTAAAAGAATTATATTTTTGCAGTAAAGTCGAGTAGGTTCTATATTTTTACATTTTGAATGTATTACTTTTATGTTATATGTTGAATTCATGTTTATAAAAAAAAAAAAAATAATAATAATAAAAAAAAAGACACTGTAGACTGTGACGTCATATCACGACCGTTACAGCATCCCAAGAAATTTTGCATGTTTAAAGTCTAGTGTGACCGCAGCTTTACAGGTTTGGAACGACATGAGGGTGAGTAATTAATGACAAAAATGTCATATTTGGGTGAACTATCCTTTTAATTTATTGTAGATATCACGATATTATTGTGAACTCTTTTGGCCACAATAATTGTGCAGGAAAAATCAGATATAGTGAAAGCCCTACATTAGCCTTTTGATGTTTTAGAAAACAAATGTAAAACAGAAGAGAGAAGCATTTTAGGAAAATTTCAAACCTTAAAGTCAAAGGTGTAGTTGGTGAAAGGCATCAGGCCATTCTCATAGGCACTCTTTAGCTTGAAGCCGTGCGTGATCCTGGTGCTGGAGGTGCCGTTCTTGCCATTGCAGTTGAAGTTGGTCAAGCTGTCAATGTATCGCAGCTCTTTAAAGTCCTTGTGGGTGCTGTCCACACCACCTGTGCTCAGGTACTCCACCACACCTGTGAGTGCATGAAAATCACCATCAGGAATCAAAGCAAGAAGGTAAATACATCTCTAACCACTTTGGTACTGGCACACATACCCGAGTCAGGCAGAGAGTTGAGGTCAGCGCACAAGACGAGAGGGATGGCATTGGTTTCCCCAGAAACTGAGGAGAGCTTCAGACTGCGAGTGGCCTTATCCACAATATTCTTCACTTCAGACAGGAACATCATGGTCTGGACAAGCTTCACATCCGAGTACTCGGGGTCCCAGTGCATATGAGCATTGGCCACCAGAAGGAGCTGTTTCTCCATGCCATGCAGAGGCTTTCCAGCTATGGAGCAAAAACAGAGCCACTGCTTTAGATAATGTTCAGGGACCTAAGAGTCTCTGCACAAGTGTTATGTTAGCATCACTGAGACAATTATAGCTCTTAATATTTTGAATTAGTTTGTAATTTCATATTTTCTTTTTTTCCTTTTTAAAAATGCTATTTTTTATTTTGTTGTTCTTTAAAAACAAAACAAAATCTGTCTATAAAGTTATGAATTTTTATATCAGTCTTAATATTAGTATATCAAAAAACTAAATGATGGCTTGGCAAACTAGGCAAAATAAAATATTTCAATCTATTTTAAGTAACAAATGTTTTATGGTTTTAGCCAACAATGCCCACAAATTCTATAGAATTTAATAGATTTAAATGAAAAAATAAAATCTACAAGAAATTCAATTTGAGATTTGCTACAGAGTACATTTAACAGTCTTATTAAATTAGCATTTTTAAAGATGAACTAAATTAGCATTAGATGACAGCAAAGATAAACGTAAAAACGTAAATGTAAGATGCGAGAACGTACAATTAATTAGAGCTGCACGATTCTGGATAACTTGAGAATCACAATTATGTTTTTTGTTTCAAATAGAGATCACAACTCTCCCACATTTCTGAACAGACAGCTAAACGATAAATAATTTACTAGAGATTCTGACAAAATGTCAACTGCTGCAGTCCATTTAAAAATGTTTAATTTGAATGAATTATTTAAGATAAAAATCAGGTTGAAAGAATTATTCAATAACTCATTGTTTCATTACTGGATGAACGATGGTCTTGAATGAATGATTACAAACATTTATTAACAGCAACTTGTCTCCACCTGGAGGCGTAAAGACGTAATCAATACTTTCGTTATTTGAAGCGCCAATCTACTTTCAAAAGGTGATTTACTCTATTTGTAACAGAAATAACGATACTGTGTGGTTGTTTGTGAAGCTGTTTCATACCTAAATAAAGACAACTGCTCTTTCTTGTTCAGTGGCAGCACCAACACAGTAAGGCTGCTCCGATCAGGATTTTTCGGGCCGATCACAGGAAGCAGTATCGGCTGATACCAATCATCGATACAGATCATGAGGTCTATTTGAAGCCTTTTTTTTTATCATGTAGCATTATTTACAGGGAAGCTCTAATCAGGATTTTACAGACATTCATTCAGGGCTTGAATTTCATTTTGGAAAATGGGGGGGGGGGGGACTTCTCCCCTTAAGTTTTTTTTTTTTTTTTTTTTGAGAGGGAAGTTGGGGGAAGGAGGCATTTTTTTTTAATTTTTTTTTTTATTTACAATTCTCACCTAAATTTGATCAAACATTTGGTCAAAAGTTTGATTTAACAAAGGGGCAATTTTGTTGCACAATAGCTTACATTATAGCATATTAACATTTACAAAAAAAGACAAGTAAACAGTCAGTAATAAAAGAAGAACAAATAAACAAATTACAAGCAGTAGCACAAATAAATGCAATAAATATACAAACGAAATAAACAGTGCTTTACGTTTAAGGAATAATTAAATAAGGAATCAAAATGTAAAACACCAGATAGTACAGATTAATTCTTACATTTAAAGTTACAAAAGTTATTCAGAAAAAAGCAGCGAGTGATTTTCTGTATCTTTTGTTGTTTGATTAACATTAATGACACAGACAGCAACAGGTATTTATAGGCTGCTGCCACTTTAAGATCTGATGCACGGATCCAATATACTGTTACACAAGCATTTTTCTCAACTGTTTATGTTCACTTAAGGCATAACCAACTATGTTTACATGAAGACTCAAGGCGGTAATTTTGTACATGCGTGTATATTTGAACATTTAAATGCAATTAACCACAAAAAGAACTGAGAGCCATTTAAGAGACGGCTTTATGTGTGCTTTTTAATTGCGCATGAGTGCACCATCTCTCAGAGAGAGCGCGTGCGTGGTTTAAAAACGCTTGGATGTTTACACTGGCAAGACTTAAGATGTGCAAATGATAAACTTTAGTGATGATGCAACACTGCCCAACAAGTGACAATTCCATCAACTATGCAGCATGCAGCTTTCTTATAGTGTAGACGTGATGGTGATGTAAAGCCATTTGTGCATTTTGAGAGATAGCGAGTGCTGATTCACTCATGCTGTTTGTGAAATCACTTCTTAAAGTTTTCAAATTACTGAAAAAAATTGAGACGGCAATGCTGCAAGTATGTCACACCCAGAGGTCGCGTTAACCGAAAATTTCTGAAGGCTGTCCGTCATTTTGACATTACACTGAGGCTGATGTAACTTGTAACTAATTCCCACTCCTGTCCAGTTGGTGGTGAGTGCGCTCCAGTGTTGCAGCATAGCGCAAATTCAGTCTCCAGAATAAAATGAAAAAGATACGTTTGATTATACACAGGCAAGCACCCAATTTAAAGGTGCCCAAGAACATGTTTTCAAAAGATGTAATATAAGTCTTAGGTGTCCCCTGAATGTGTCTGAAGTTTCAGCTCAAAATACCCCATAGTTTTTTTTTTTTTATTAATTTTTTTAACTGCCTATTTTGGGGCATCATTATAAACGCGCCGATTTATGCAGCGCGGCCCCTTTAAATCTCATGCTCTCCGCCCACGGAGCTGGTGCTTGCCTTTAACAGCTATAAACAAAGTTCACACAGCTAATATAACCCTCAAAATGGATCTTTACAAAGTGTTCGCCATGCAACATGTCTAATCGCGTAAGTAGAGTATTTAATTGGATGTTTACATTTGATTCTGCTTGAGTTTGATTGTGCTCCGTGGCTAACGGCTAATGCTACACTGTTGGAGAGATTTATAAAGAATGAAGTTGTGTTTATGAATTATACAGACTGCAAGTGTTTAAAAAAGAAAATAACGACAGTCTTGTCTCCGTGAATACAGTAAGAAACGATGGTAACTTTAACCACATTTAACAGTACATTAGCAACATGCTAACGAAACATTTAGAAAGACAATTTACAAATATCACTAAAAATATCATGATATCATGGATCATGTCAGTTATTATTGCTCCATCTGCCATTTTTCGCTATTGTCCTTGCTTGCTTACCTAGTCTGATGATTCAGCAGTGCACATCCAGACGTTTATACTGGCTGCCCTTGTCTAATGCCTTTCATAATGTTGGGAACATGGGCTAGCATATGCAAATATTGGGGGCGTACACCCTGACTGTTACGTAACAGTCGGTGTTATGTTGAGATTTGCCTGTTCTTCAGAGGTCTTTTAAAACAAATGAGATTTATATAAGAAGGAGGAAACAAAGGAGTTTGAGACTAACTGTATGTCATTTCCATGTACTGAACTCTTGTTATTTAATCATGCCGAGGTAAATTCAATTTTTGAATCTAGGGCACCTTTAAATCCATTTTATAATAATAAAGTTATAATACTTATACTTACATAATTAAGTTTCTAATCCAGTTTGTTTTGTTTTAAATGGTTTGTTTTGTGGCTGACTATCAAGTTTATGGTCAACGAATGGCTTTTCTGAGGTATAATGTTATGTGACATTGTTTCCAACACTGATTGAACTGATCAGGATGTGATACAGATTTCAGTAAGCTACTGTATCTTGCAACATTTTCTGATGTTCATATTTATTTCGTTCTGTTGTAATGACTGAGGCAAATCAGACACAATTATTGGTTAGTTAACCAATAGTTTTAAGCTCACTCTGGAGTCTGTCCCCATCCCCCGGGAAGTTTTCAGTTACAAGTTTATTGCGCCGAGGAATGCGGTTGTCGCATGGAGAACAGAGTAGAGACACAGAAAATCTGCATCTTCCCTGCATTTTCCACACAGAACACAGACTCTATGGCATTAATGTATAGACAGACTGTGCTATAAATGATTCCTTCTCAGGAAATGGTATCCATTATTACTGATGTTGTATTGTACTCATTGTATTTACATGTTTGATGATTGTTAAATGTTAAGACCTGCACGGTAACTTCAATCATGCCATGTTTAGTGTCTATACGTTCGTAGCGGGAAGATTTAAATGTTTGTGTATGCGGTACATCCATACCTGTGCAACACATCAGTATTAAAAGAATATTTAATAGTTCTGATTCAAGAACTCAGCTTGTTAATCTTTCTGGGTTGTAAAAGCCCTGACAGGAGGGGTGTTGCCACCCAGAATTACAACATCTTCATTGGTCCGGTCAACAACTGAGAGGTGTGACTTTGACCAGAGGTTAAAAACCAGCGAACAGTGCCACTCCCTCTCTTCTTTCTTCCTTGCTTCTGGACCGAACAAATCTCTAGGCCCGGCCGCAAGGCTGGTAGGCCCCTGGCCTACAACACCCAGCCATGTGCTCATCACCCAACAGACTGGCAACAACTTCAGATGATAACTTCAAGAGTTATCCTCAACCTGCAGATCCGACGCTCTTCAGCCTAAAGGCATCTTGCAAGTATCGTACATTTTAATGCTAAACAGCGATTTAGTATTGATTTGTAAAGACTTTACCTTTGCTATTGCTAAAAGAAACTGATGAGTCCTTTCCAGATTGCCTTTGACATTTCATGTAGCTCTAGTAACAGCATCTCTTCCGGTTCAACACTATCATTACTCATTCTGACTTGCGTGTGTGTGTGTGTGTGTGTGACCCTTTATGTATGTTATGTTATGTGTTTGTTAGTTTAGTTATGTGTTTGTGAGTTAGGTAATAAAGATTGTGCACAATACACGTTTGGTTCTGACTCCGTCTGCTAATGAATTGCCTCTTAAGTGATAGATCCAGACTACGTGAGTAGTACAGTACAATAAGAAATATTATTTTTCCATAACTTGGAAATTGACATTTCTTAGAATTAATAAACAATCAACACTGAGCGTTCACTGGACGAACAGGTTAACTGATTGTAATGTTAATTTTAATGTAGCTGCGTCCAGTTAATCTGATTAACGGATTTGCATATTCCTAATTAATCATAATTAATAATCATAATGAGTTATGAATAATTATTAATATTTCCCCTTTGAGTTAATTTTCGCTACACTGTAATGTAGTAAAGAGGAAGAGATGATTGCTTTCACTCATGATCCACGACAATTGTTCAAGATGAAAACTGAGCAGTGACGCACAGTCTTTCTTCAACTTTCTTTTCATAATACAAATAAATGTATAGCCTATAGGCCCATTTGCTTATCCTGTATGCTCGTGAATAAAAGTGAAAATTTGGACGAAAAAAAAACTATTAAACGTCTTATTAAAACCTAAAAATTAAAAATGACAGGGAATAATTGTTTGTGACGGAATTTTTACTATCCTGTCCGTCAAAATGACAGTGCGAAAGTCTAACGCAACCTCTGGTCACACCATACCTCTCACGGCAGGTGCACTTCTTTTTGCATCGTCAGCATGAGATCGGTTTCCGAGATTGGCAATTTGAGAGATCACTGATCGAGTCTTTAGAAGCGATTATCAGCCAATAGCAACCAGTAGCAGATCAATTAGAGCACCCCTAGAACACAGATTTGATTGTTTCACTGTGATTTTGTGAAAGGTTTAATAGACATAGCTGAACCGTTGTCATTAAGGAATAAGATTGCGTGGGCATCTGAATTGAGATGGCGATCTTACCGATTAATCATGCAGCTCTACAATTAATTGTAATGAAACAGATTGTTTCAGTCTTTGATTATGATTGGCTAAGCCATAAAGCTGTTGTAAAATACTCTATAAACCCACACCTGTGACCTCATTACATTATTCCTCTTGTGGCAACCATTCTGCTAAATTTTGCTGAAAACGGCATTGCTTGGAAGAATTATTATTTATCAAAATAAATGTTGTTGCTGTGCTAAAATTATTATTAGACCTGACATGTTTCAAACCACATGTATGATTGTGGTTCAGCCTATAAAGTACATGGTTCACGGAAACCGAACTGTATTTTAACACAAAGTGGCAATTATGTACTGGTGTGAAAAGTTTAAGTTAAAAACTATTTTTATATATTCTGTGAACATTTTATATTTTCGTGTCAGAAAACCATACAAATTTAGAGTGCAACTATAATGTAGAGAAAAGAACAGGAAAAAAGAAAACAGACCAGATTGCTCCATCATCTCTTTCCGCAGCTCTAGTAGTACAGCCACTCCGATGTTGTCCTTGGTCATCACCCTGTTCAACATGGCCTCTGAGCCCTCTGAGTTTGCCATAGCCAGCTGGTTGAACTCCACTGTATGTTTCTGTACCAGACTGAACCTGCTCAACACAGAAACAGCAAGGTCAGGATGACACATGCATACACAATATGCTAGAACAACAACTATTGTTTCAAGTCACCTTGCAGGTTTTCTACACCATAAAGCAGTGGTTCTTAATACTGGGGTACCTACAGAACTCCAAGACCAGGACTGAGAACCAATAAACTAAAGTCTCGCAGTCTGCATACTTATGTCAGACTCACTTCTCTGTTTTGTAGAAAACGGCACAGCCGTCCACATGTTTGCGGTCAGATTCAGACATAGTCCTTGCTCGGGACTTAGGGCTGAAGAATCCTTCGTAACCATGTTCCTTGAGCTCTACCAAGAAATAGTTGTAGTACTGCTCTGTCTCCACTTCCTAATAAGCACAAATGAAAAATATTTAAGAAAGTATGTGATTTTGGACACAGCCAATGTTTTTCACACAATCTCAACTGCATCCACAATCATCAAACACAAACTTGTGCCAGATAACTTGTGACTGGGACCAATTAAACAATTTGTGTCAATGGAACAAAGTGCTTTTAAACAAAGATGGCTACAAAATTAGCCAAAAAAAAAAAAAAAAAAAAGAGCCTTGGCTCACAAACCTGTAGGCTGATGATGTCCGCACTGCAGTTGAGGATCTCCTGCATGATGGACTTCTTCCTGTAGTCCCAGTTGAGGGCCCAGGAGGGACAGTAGCCATAGAGCTGACGTGTGGCGTACTTATCACAAAGCACGTTGTAGCACATCACAGAGAAAAGTGCTAAAGAGGAAACAAGAATTCAGTGAGGTCATCAAAATTGTCAAAGTGCCTGTATTGGCAAGTATCCTTGTAAACGTAGTGGGTTAGGTCTTAAGTGAACAGAGTAGAGAACAATAGAGAAATAAATTGCATGCATTTCAGTATATTGGATCCGTGCATTAGGTCTTAAAAGTGACTTTGACACGTGGAAGGATAATCACTGAAGCAAATGGTTTGTCAGATCCAGATCTGAGTGTTAGTGCATGTTAAAATCTCACACTTTAATAGTATTTATAGTACCTAACTTAATACAGGCTGTGTGACGATGAGGAATGATTACCTCGAAATGTATGTCCGTATACAAGTCTGTTTAAATTAAATACACTTTTACATGCCAATGAATATCCCTTTTAATGCCACAGGTTGCCGACCCCTGATTTATGCAGCAAAGACTATGAAGTGTTATTTTTACCCTTGATTACTTTAGCTTCTGAAAACCCTCAAAAGTGCTGTTCATTTCATTTGTATGTTTGTTCTATTGAATTTATTTGTGCCATTGCTTGTAATTTGATTATTTGTTCTTATTTTATTACTTTATACTGACTGTCTAGTTGCCAGTAACAATATTTTAAATTTATATAAGTTAGTCTAGTAACTTTTGGTGTCATAACATTATTTATTGAGGTTACATGGGTCAAAACTAGGCCCATTTTATTTTGTGTCTTACTTTTTTGGAGGTGAGGCAAGTAAACATTTGAACTACTGGCCAAACCAGGCCCGTAGAAAAATCCTTAGGTGTTGAGCCCTGATATTCAAAGCGATTTCTTCACTTTCACATGGCATTAAAGCATTGTTGAACTTTGTTGAACAACAAATTCTGAATTCATAAAAAGCAGGTCTGTACAATTAAATTCAAATCACAATATGGACTAGCGTCCTGGGTAATTGAACCACAAAGAGATTGCCATTTAAATATTAAGTCTGCATGCTCTGCCTGTGTCAGAATAAGTGGCAGAGTTTGATCTATTGCACACTCAAGCATGTGTGACGCTAGTGTTTTCTGCATTTGTCCTATCACTATAGGAGGGCACTTCAGAATTTACTTTACGAGCATTTCACCATTTCATTTTGGTCCCCCAAATGGGGTGAAAAAGGCCTTTACTTCAATTCACCAAATTAAAAGTTTGGTTAAACTTGAAATTGACTTGTATTAAAATTCTCAATGTAATAATAATGATACAATTTATTAAAACACTTAAAATCAAGAAATGTTCTTTATTTTCATTTATACAGCAAATCTCTGCTGTGAAACACTTTATTTGACAAAAGTAACTATAAGACTTTAGTTACATTTTATGAACTCATTTGATTACATTGATAAATTTGTATTAATTGAAAAACTAAAAATTTAGGAAAAATAATTTCAGAGGGCCTTATTCATTTTAATAAATGAAATTATTACTTTATTGATTCAATTATGCTTATGCTAGATATTCTTTTGATTATTAAAAATGTAAATCAAACCATTAAAACGGAGAACACTGAATTTTGTGGGGAAAAAAAATAAAAGCAAACCAAACGGCTGATGGCTAAAACAGCATATCGAGAGCTTCATGTGCTTGAAAAGTATCTTACAGAAACAGTGCCTGCAGACTATGTCTAATCAAATCTCAATATTTCATGACCTAATAATTGCAAAACACCTCATCACAATTTCAGAATTATTTTATTAATAGTGCAGCCCTAGGTCTCATGAAGTAAACCGGTCTCTAGGCTGTGCTCAGAGAATCTTTCTAGTCTATTATTAGAAAATAATTTGTCTAAATTGATGCACCTGGGTAAAAGTGAAGTGAAACAACAAATGGTGGACTTCAAGTCTGTGCAGCACAATCTGAACTGAAGTGAAAGTGTCTCACCTGCTGGCCGTGTTCTGTCTGGCTCCTGCAGTGGTATCCATGAGCGAGGTGGTGGCTGTTCTATAGATACTATGGCCAAAAAAAAAAAAAAAAAAAAAAAAAAAAAAAAGGGAAAAAAAAAAGTCAGCGAGTGAACCTCTCAATAAAAACCGAGCAATGACTCAATGGAACTGGTCCGACTGCTGAAATGCCATGCAAGAACAGAGTAATTACCCCCTCAGTAATTCAGAGCAAATCAAAAGAAAGTGTTCAATAAGACAACAATGCCATGACTCATTTCATTGCATGAAATTAATCTTCTCTAAAAGAGCATGTACAAGAATAGAAGCTTTTCAATGCTGGCTGCACAAGCGGTGCAGTGGTACAAAAATGGACTCACCACGTTTGGTGCCTGCAAGATTGTCCAGCAGGTAGTTGAGGAGCCGACGTGTCCCATCAGGCTCTTGGTAGAGGTTCAAGATTTCTTGTGCAAGAGGGTTTCCTACAGAACACGAGCAAACATGAAACATGACAGGAACATGTATAATTACAGAACCAGTACATGGGTTGCATTTCCATCTGAATTTCACTCAAATGCCATCATTGTGAATCTAAGAGGCCGTACACATGGAGACGCGTTTAGCTGTATACGTAAAAAAATGTGTATCTTGTCGGCGTTTCGTCCAGACGGATCTGGCGTTTTGGGAGCCTGAAACCAGGTCCCAGAGTGGATAAATCTGAAAAGCGACACCCTTGCATTTTTGTGTGTACAGCCAATCTGTATATTTTGTGAAATGATGATGTCATCATCCCACGTCTCGACCCTAGTCAGACACAGCTACGGCATGTAACAGCAACAGTTGTACACAGCACGCAAGGTTTATGCGCATGCTCCAAGTCTTCTGTTTTTAGTGTATCTATGTGGCAGAATTACAGCACCACATACTGGTCTGGCATATATACTACATCGTTTTGAGTCGGTTTCAGTGATTTTGTGTCAAGCAGATATTTCTTGAGACGACGCAGTGTTTACAGATTTGTTTTTTTTTGTTTTTTGCTTTTTTAGAATGAGGAAAAGAAAAAAAGAAGATCAAATAGGGAAAGCTCTGGCTTCGTGTGGATGTGGCCTAAGTTAAAAGAGCATATCTATAATAAATCGCATAAATGGGAAACTGACTATTTAAAATGGTGTTAACATTTTGTCAGACCAAAAACCAAAAAAACACTTTT
The DNA here is from genome assembly GCF_018812025.1 of Megalobrama amblycephala. Taxonomy (NCBI): domain Eukaryota; kingdom Metazoa; phylum Chordata; class Actinopteri; order Cypriniformes; family Xenocyprididae; genus Megalobrama; species Megalobrama amblycephala. The sequence continues at coordinate 18,518,050 of NC_063061.1, forward strand.
ATAATTAAATGCTGAATATTTTAAGAAATTAAATAATTGTATAAATTACATCACTTTATAGAATAGTGTTTTTTAAAAGCATGCTTTACAGATCCTATCGAAAAGTAACAGTTTGTCACTGCAATTGTAGAATGACATGGATAACAGTGTAAAATAACAGATTGGTGTTAAAAGCACTTAAAGAATAGTTACTGTAGAGCAACAAAACATCAACAATTAACTAGGCCTACATGGAATCACATTCTCACATTCACATTGGCCCTTGAGTGTTTATTACGCATTTTGTCTAATTTGATTATGCATTTCAGCAACCGATAAGCTCAGTACACTCAGGTTAGTTTATAAAAAAAACAAAAAAAAACTAAATACTACATTTCACTGTCTACATCCATTCTGTAGATTTCCCTAGAACTAGCACAGAAAATGCAAAAACAACCATCTGGTCCTGCACAACTTTTATGGGTTATAAAAGGAAGTAGTACCTTTCAAACCCAGCGTTTGTAACTGAAAGAGTTTTCCAAGCTCAAAAGGCAGAACTCGTAACTGGTTGTTATTTAAAAGCAGTTCCCTGCGAAACAAAAAAAAAAAAAGACAGATTTGCATGCCATAAAAACAGTGATAATCATACAGCAATAAGCATCTGAAGCATACAGGGTTTTTTAAGGGATTAAATACTGCATGAAAAGCCAAATGCTACATAAAATCCAACGTCAACAGGTCTTTTTGGCATATGAACCCCCATACTGCACAAAACCTATTGCAGCCCAGTGCATTTCAGCTGTTGGATGAAATCCCAACCACTTTATAGGTACCTAATACAGTAGCATTTCAGCTCCTCTCAGAACATGATTTATAACCATCCACAGGAGCAGTAATCACACTAGCAGAGAGGTGGTAACATATTTCAACCTGTGACAAATTAAATTGATTTAGAGCAAACCACTGTGTCACCCACATATGAGAACAGTGGGGTTATCAGAGCTCAGGTCCTGGATGCAAACTAACATCACCTCTGAAGATAAAGGACCCAATTAACAATTCCCATAGGCTAAACGACTCGCAAGAGTAAGCATGGGGTTAAAAGATCTCTGCACACTCCCACAATAGCCTTATCCATCTGCCTAACATCAAACCGCAATCTTTATAGCGGTTCCATTGTATTAAGCCATGCAATCTACAGTGTGCAAATAAACAGCCAATTAGCCACCCACCTGAGAGATACCATGTTGCCTAGCTCGGCAGGCAGGCTCCTGATCTTATTGGACGAGAGGTCCAGGTACACCAAGTTGTGTAGTTTGGCAATGTCGGGCGGGATTCGCGAAAGTGAGTTATCACTGATATGAAGAGCAGTGAGGTGGGTAAGGGACCATAATGATGAACTCAAACTCCTCACTTTTCCTGCAAAGACAACAGAACATAAACATTAAATTGTGTGCTTAAGCAACACAAAACTTATAAACTCCTCCCCTCCAAAATGCTTTTTTGCTTTTGCAAACCATTTAACTTCTGTAAAGGTTACTACAAATTCTCTAATTTGACGTATTTATTTCCTAGTAAAACAATAAAAGGGCAGGACTTGATTGGATCGTGTCAAGCTCAGACTCATGTATGCATGCATGCATGTGTGTGTATACACTTAAAAACAAGTTTTATACATTTCTATAGCCTTCCTGCCTAATATTGTGCTTAGTATTTTACAAAGGCTATGAAAAGAAAAAGTGAATTTATCTATAAGGGACTATGTTATAGGCCTACATTATGTGCAAAAAAGGAAACATTACATACTAAAACAAAAACCAACTGCTTTTGAAGTTGAAAAAAAATTAAAGATTAAAAATAAAACGCAGACTAAATGTTAACTTGTAAGAGCCACATTCACTTATCTGAACATAGTAATTATATTTATACCCAATTACTGTAGTACAGTTAGTGCTCTCATAAAAATATAATTGCTTGTTACTCATCTCCAAATGCATTTAAAAGCATAATATAAAAGGAATGAGATGTTTTTGATTAGGTGGTTCGGGGACTTTTCCCACAGCAGATCAGTCTGTGTGCTGTATTTTAGATGTGTTTTGTACATAGAAATTTGTTATCCATTACTGTAAAGTAACGGGACTGGTACATGTTTTCGTGCACAATTTAATTCACTTGTCCGAAACCCCCAGTTTAAATCTAGTCCCAAACTAAAGGCCCTTTCACACTGTACGCGACATGAAAAAGCAAGGTGAATCGCGGAAGAACGGACCTTTCACACTGAACGCGAAACGACTAACTGCTAATTCGCTCCTGCACGCTAAGTGGCACCGACCAACAATGCATTTGTCCTCATGTATGTCTCCTATACGGCTTTATCATCTGCTGCATAATATAAAGCGTTAAATTAAGATAAATAAAGTTTGGTACTACATTAGAGAAACAAACTATCTTAAAATATAATTAGAGGTACAATTAGCATCAAGCTACATTTCAAAATGTATATAATTATTAATGTTTTTGCTCAAATCGCACTTCAAACCATCATCGAATAACTTCTGATAATGATCTAAAGTGGGTTTTGATTCGATAATGGGCAGACATCTCCTTGTTTTATAATGGATCGAACGCTAAATTGTTATTTAAATAACATCAGCTGCATAAAAAAAAACAGAAAACATATCACAATAATCATATTTGCCTTCATCTGTAGAAAAATGTTTCTCAATTTTTATATAGGCTACAGAAGAACAGGAGATATGATAACATGATTGACAGATCTAAGACACACTCTCATAATCATAACACTCGCACACTTGGAAGAAATCAAACAGTGATCAGATAATTCAGTGGGAAATGAACAGATGATATTCTGTATAAAGAACAAATGAGAATAAATCTGTTCTCAGATACTAATAATCATCTCCTCCTGGTTACTCTTCTTCCCCATTTGTTTAAACTAGATTTTGAAACAGCGCCACCACTTTCGCCCTTCTGTGCAACAGCAGCTGTTCCGGGCACGTGATCTAAAGCTCAAATCTAATCGGACTGCTCATTTCATCGTTGAGCGATGGGGGAAAAAATTTGACACAGGTCGAAAAAAAAAAACCTCACTTTTTTGTGCAGCAAATGTTCACACCCAGGGTGAAAGGCTCCACAGAGAACAATTGTTTTGATTTAAGAGCGTCATCACGTGAACATTTCGCACCAAATTTTCGCGTTCAGTGTGAAATGGCCTTAAAATGCACATTTGAGCGGTTTGAACTGAAAGCTACTTGCACAGATATATATTAAAATAGTCTCAAGATGCATACGAGCAAAGTTTTTTCTAAGGCATGTTTATAAAAGCTATTTAAAAGTCCTATAATGATAAAGACACAGAGAAAATATATCGTTGGAATCACTTTGAGCAATTTTTTTCAGCTGATGAATGATAAAACATTAAAACAGCCAGTCAGAATGCATTCTGCTTTAAAAAGCTCGAGCATTTAAAGCAGCAGACAACAAAACTGCAACGCACATGAAGAATAAACAGTGGACTGTCGCACAAAGCCGGTTTCAGTTTCTACCCAGGTAAGTTCAAGATTAGTTTGAGCAAACTCTGGTTTTTCAGGCTCATGAAGGTGGACTGGTTTCATTGCTATGGTAACTTATGCTACACAACTCCGGAGCAGGTTTTATTCTGAGTAAGAGATCACAAACCCAAACTCGACCAATCAGCTGTGAGTAAAGTGACATGTATCTGATGCAATAAAGCCACTCGCCCTGTATCTCTCGCTCCAAATTAAATCAGTTTATAGTGAAACCATTTTAGAGACAAAATTGCTCATCTTTTTTGCTAATTATTAATTATATTTATATTAAATAAATTAAAACTATGTATAATTCATATGACATTCATATAATTAGGCCTATTATATTAATTGACGATATTAAATTAAAATTTAAATTAAAGCAAATATAATACATGCATAATATATAAAGCTTTTAAACAGATTAAGCTTACATGTATTCTTTTGAGCTCTTTGTGAAACTATATTAATTATTCGGTCTATTTGTTTGACTCACATGCATGGATATAGTAATATTTTCTTTCAGCTGCCTTCTCAAAATTCCACTGCAGCAGTGTTTATTCCTGCTTTGTAAAGGCGTTTTATTTCATATTTTTCATAACGATCTCTTAATCTTTGCAAGAGACATGAATTGCGAGGCTCTCTTGCGAGAAGTGAATAAAACTGATGTTCTCCTTGCTCTGTGTGATTGCTGTTTGCCACACATGTCATACTTTCAGGTGCACACGCTTTGCAAACTCTGGATTAAACCTGAGTTGACAAAGTTTATACAAAGCGTTGTGCAACAGCTGATCCTGATCTAAACCAGGTTGGATTTATTTGGATTTGTCAACTCCAATCCTACTCTGAATCTCAGAGTTTGTTCAACTAGCTTCATGCAACAGGCAACAGAACAATATCATCCACTGGTGTGAACGCAAATATAGTTATCGTTCTTGACGGGCTGTAAACAAGTGAAAATAGATTTTTGGCCAAAGCTTAAAGTCCTCATGAAATGGATGTTGTGATAGCCTTTTCTACCCTACTGTGAAGTATTTAAGTGAAAAAAAAAAAAAAAAAAAAAAAGCAGGGCAGGACTTTGTAGGGATTTTGTCATTGTTGGATCATTGTTTGCCATTTCTGTGATGTCATGTGAGTGACAGGTTGTCCCGCCCTCATGCAAGAGGGAGGAAGTAATTTTGATTAAAGATTATGAGTGCACTCGAATTAAAAAAATAAATGATTGCCACAGATAAATCATTTGTAATACATACTGCAATATTCCATAAATAATAAGAACAGTTCGTTTTGATTTCATGCCAACTTTTACAGTAATTCCAGCCTGTGACACCTCAGAGCAAATTACTACATTGAGGAATTAGTACAAACATTTTCCTTTGGAATAACGAGCACAAATACCAGGAATGCACAAAATAGTAAAGTCATACTAAGTAAACTGGGTCTATTTTGAATTTGTCTTTAACATGTTGGCCCCCACTGAGAACCCCAACATTACCAACAATCTCCAGCTCTGCCCAATATGACTTCTTCCCATTGGCCGCCTCCTCACTGGACATAATTGTGTACATCCGCCTTGGGTCAGGCGGATCATATTTTTCCTTGGGCATCCCTGTAACACTGAAACACAAACAATAATCACTTTCACTACCGAACACTATTACAGGAAATGTATAGCACATACACTTTACACAAATGAAGGTGCTTGTATCCTGACTGGAAACAGAGTGGGTGCAACTATGCAAAGAAAGAACAGGTGAGATGCCTAGTAAAAATGACACTGAAAACCCTCTCGGAGTGAGAACACAAAAGCAATTCCAAAATCAATAGCTGAGGGGATTTTTCCATTACGCGTATGACAAATAGAGATACTCGCGCGCCGTACGACGTCACCACGTTTCTCACATGTACATAAAGCAGCTTTCAAAAGGTGGTGATTAAGACGAACCATGTGTTTAATACTGTCTACGAGACAAATTAGCTCTCAAATAAAAACTTTGTACAAAGTTTTATGAACTTAACGCTTAGTAAATCCGCATTCTTGCGCGTGCAGCTGGCACTGTAGGCAAATGGCTATTGTATCGAAACAAATTTCATATAGAACCACGTCAAGAGTACAATTTTAGTCAGACATGACACAGAAAGAAAAAAAGCCGGCTCATATTACAAATCCCATGAAACAACGGTGCAACTGAAGTCCCTGCAACCCTCAACAACTTCTCTCCATTTAAACACGGTGCCAGTATATTTCCATTATATAACTGCAGCGTTAATCGCCAACTAATCACTTAACCAACAGGCCAGATGCGCGTCATTTTAGGTCTTTCATCATCGCTGTGCAACGCAACCCAAACAAAAACACCACCACCTCGTGCTTACTTCCCAGAGCCACGTTACAGAGCTAGGACTGCTAGCTGAGCGAGCCTGAATGAGGAGGATAACTGCAACCTGCAGGGCGTCTTAATGAGTCGATTAAAAGCAAGCAATTAGAAAATGAACTGGCTTTAGATGAGAATATGTGCTTGAGACAGATTTGCTGTCTAACTGCTTTAGTGAATTAGTTTAATCGGACCCCCTACTAAAGCGATACCCGTTTACAGTAGGGGACCTCTCTAGACAAACATCGACTTAACTTTGCAAATGCATTTGTGCGATATTAATCGCCTGGAACCCACAGAAGTAAACTATGAAGAGGTTTTATGGTGTTAATTAATGTATAGGAGAATACTGTGTTAGCTTATGTAGCTTCCCTACGGACACAGCAGGTTGCTTACATAACCAACAACATAGATCTCAACATTTAGAATCGCTTCATTGATAATTTCATCAATCAGTCATAGTTTTTAAAGCGCCCACACACGTGAAGTGGAGAAAATGCAAATTAGAGGATCACAATCTTATCGATTCATCATTTCCTCTCTGTTCAGATTGAGCAAATTAGCTCATACGCTAACTGGCTAACAAGCGATTATACATTTACAAAACTGGGCCGACACTAATCGCAAAGCAATAAAAAAGAAACATATTTCCTTGCTTATATATCACTAGAAACAACTGGAACGCCTCAAACTGGTATTCGTTTTACCTGTAAGCTCATACCAGTTCACAAAGACGAGTGCGCGTTTCCTTTGTTTCTGATCCGCTGCTCTTTCTCACTGAAGGCAAACAAGCATCATGGCGGCCGTGAGAGTTTCAGGGCGCGATAAGAAGCGCCCCGCTCATTGGCTGCTCCTAAAACGAGCGATCTGATTGGTCCGCTTGTCCGCTCGACGCCTCCACACTGTTTACGCCAGCGAGGCAGGCCAAACATGGGAGTCACAAAAATAGGTCAATTTTGCGGATGTTGACAAGTAGAGTACAACAAAGATGCAGTTTGTTATAAACGCGCTATAGATCATTATGTAATGATAATACTAATGCTAATTGACATTTAAGAAACATATTTAAGAGATTGGCTTGCACTAATTTTAATTTCACCGACGTATCTGTTAACTTGAATATCAGACCACTGGTGCAAAATATGCGAATCATTTAATCTCCAAATTTGATGTGAGGTGCATCACTTCCCAGTAGAGTATGACAACCTCATAGAATAATATGTGAAGAAACAGTTTTCAAGAAAGGAAAATATAATCTGCTATAATTAAAAATCCATTTATGGATGCAGTACATTTGATAAACACTGGATGGCATCATTGAGCTTTACACTCACACATCAGGGGTTTGAATAGGCCTAGTTTACTGTATTCACTATAAAAACTGTTTATATATATATATATATATATATATATATATATATATATATATATATATATATATATATATATATATATATAGTAGCTGAAACAATAGGCATTATACGACTAGAATACTGTATTGTTGTTACATTGATTCATGTTGTGTTGAAACCTTAATTCAATGAGTGCACCCCATCTTGTAAATAGAAAAAAAAGGTTTATTTACATGTACTACATGTAGTAACGTGTAACTACGCCACTGTAAAATAAAGTGTTACCCAATTTTGTGTACAGATATTTTAACATTTTGCATTAGCTATGTTTCCATTCAAAGTTGAGAATTTTATGTGCAAAATTGCAATGTTGCATAAAACATTTGCAAATAAGGCAGCGTTTCCATCCCATGTGTTCAGGAAAACAAAATCGACATTTCCAGGGAAACTGGTGCAAAATATCTGTTATAAAAAATTGAAGTTGCTGCAATCGGGGAAGCCACTGTGGCTTTTTCCTTTGGGGACAGTTGTGGCCTAATGGTTAGAGAGTCAGACTTGTAATCCGAAGGTTACAGAGTTAGAGTCTCAATACCGGCAGGAATGAACAGCGCTCTCTTCCACTCTCATTATCCAAAATTGAGGTGCCCTTGAGCAAGGCACCTAACCCCCAGTTGCTCTCTGGGTGCTGCAGCAAAAATGGCTGCCCACTGCTCTGGGTGTGTGTGTTCAATACTCACTGCTGCGTGCACTTGGATGGGTGAAATGCAGAGCACAAATTCCAAGTATGGGACACTATACTTGGCTACACTTCACTTTCACTCTTTTTTTCCTACATAAATGACTTGACTTGACAAAGTCACAGTTTTTGTTGCGCATCGAGGGATTTAGTAGTTTATGTGAATGTCTTCTTATAGGATAAAAATGTAACTGCCTCATTTGAGCGCATACAGGTTTTTTTTGCACATTTTTGGAATTTATGCGCATCTTGGTGTTTCCATCTAGCGTTTTTCATGCAATATCCCAAAATGTGCATAAAAATAGGTGGTTGAAAACTAGCTATTATGGGATTCAATATTCCACACATTAAAATTGGCATGAAATGGAAGTTGTGATAGTCTTTTCTTCCCTATTGTGATGTATATCTGAGTGAAACAACTTCTCAAGCATGAAAAAATGTAAGTTGGGATCACTGATCTATATAAATGATCAGTGGTCGGAACATGATTTTGTCTGCCAGGAAGTGATTGAATGGTTGCGGTTTGCTGTTGCTGTGATCTCATGTGAGTGACAGGTTGTCCCGCCCTCGCACCAGTAAACACGTCATCAAAGAAAGAAGAGATGCCACTGCAAGTGCAAGTTGTTCCAGCAAGTCTGCTTAATCAATTACCAAAGAAGTATGTCAAAATTATTCAGGAAAATAAGATTTTCTTATCAAGGTGATAAAATGTTGTGTAGCAAAAATGAGTACACCCTCCTAAAAGTTACTAAATAAAATGAAATTAAAAAAAAATTCTGGTGTAAGTTTAAGGCAATAATTGATCGACAGGTAAGTATGTGTAACCAAAACATTTAAAGAGAAGTAATTTCTTGACAATTAAAAGTGTTATATAGTCCACTGAATCATTCTCAGACTTAATGCTAACTACAATGAAACCACTTGGGAGAGAACTGTCAGGAGACTTATTTCTTAGCACAAAAGAGGACAGTGGAACAAGAGGATTACCAAATCATTGTTTTAAGTGTGAAAATTTAGCAAAAGTAACACAGAAATTCAAAAACAATGGACTTCTGACAAGGCCCCTGAAATAATCAGGCCTTCATTTTAAGCTTTCATTTAGTGATGAGGGATTTTTTTGCTAGACAAAGAGCAGGAGAAATACCAAGCGAGTGTCTCAGAGCCAGCAAAAGCTATGAAAAGAGCAAATGTTTATCTCACAGAGTAAGATGCAGCCTGCAGAAATGACATGCATGGTTGTTGTTCTCACTGGAACTACCTACTATAGCCAAAGCACAATAAAATCAGTTAGCCATTTCCAAAGCCCATATTTACAAAATATAGATTCTGGGAATCAATACTCTGGTCTCATGAGACCAAATCAATCATTTTGGACCTAACAGCATCCAAAATGTTCTGGTGTTGCTAGAGGAGGAGTACATTGAGAAGTGCCTGGTTCCCACAGTAAAGTTCAGTGGTAGTAAAGCTCTTATATAGGGATGTATGGGTGCTGAAGGTGTGAGGGAGTTGTGCTTTATCAATGCTGTCATGAATTCCCACACCACTGTGTAAATTAATGCACAAACTTGAAACAGAAGATGTAACCCTTTTCTCATTCCCTGCATTGTTGGGCATTTTTTCAACATGACAATGAAGATATGCATTCTCCCAAGGTGAAAAACCTTGTGTGGACATGTATTGTACTCAATCTTAACACTCTTGAGCGCCTATGGGGGATTCTGTAGAGACGAGTTGAGCAACACTCCCCATTAAAGGGCATTTAAGGAGCTCATCATCCAGGAGTTAAAAAGTACAGATGTGACAATTTGTCATGAACTTGTATACTCTGTGCCAAGAAGGGTCAGAGCAGTATATTCAAAATTATCGAGGGCATTTTTTTACATTTTTAATATTTGGCATGTTTGTGTGCTGCTGCATGTCCCTGTGTGTGTCATAAGCAGAATGTATGCGCATTGTGAACCCGCCTAGAGGCGCATATAACAAGCTAAATAAATAAATAAATAAATATTGCGCCATTGACTTAAGACCAGGTTTCAGTTGGTCAATGCCGCAGTCTATTTCAGTTGCCTCAAAATAGCAACATGCCAACAATGCGCCTGAACACACCTCGTTTTCAGACCAGCATGCCCATGGGCCCACAAACGGGCGCAAATGCATTTGTTATTTAAACAACGTGGCACTGGACGTGAAAATGATAACTGCATCGGGCTGAAACTAGCAAAATACATTGTACCTGTCATGAATGGGGCTCCTTCGGCTCGTCCTCTGGACCGCCGGAGGGAGCCATCACCAGAATATTGAACTTCATTGATTCGGACTACGTTTCCCATGGGCCCTCATTCCTGGGACTGATTACACACACACACCTGAACTGAATCACTCTCACACTATATAACACTCTCACATGCATACATACCTCTCGAAGTCTTGATTTGCCGAGGTGATAATTTCTGAGCATTGTTCCCTGTTTACTGCCTATTGTTACCGACTGGACTGTTTATCTCTGTTGAACCTTGCTGCCTGCCCTGAATTCTGCCTGTTATCTGGACTCTGATTGTAAAGCCGCCTGTCTCGACCCTTGCCTGTTCTCCGACCCTGTTTGCTCGCCGCCTGTATCGACCATTGCCTGTCCCTGTTTATGCTCTTGCCCAAAGTCCCATCTGTTTGTATACATCTGGTAATAAAAGCTGCAAATGGATCCCCATTCTGTCGACCCACCATTACAGCGCCGCATTGCGCCGGTGTATGATAGGGCCCGAGGAATTATTCCAAACAAGTCTTTTTGAGCATTAATGACTATCAAACACAGGCCTAACTAACAGAAATCTTGTGATGGACATGTGCTGATGAATTCACATCATATCAGACCTAATTCACCACTGACATATTAAAAGAATGCAGGCTTTTCAATAAACTGTGCTTGAAATGTGGGATGTAAAGATTTGGTGACAACACTGAAACTGTCAAGAGATAATCCTGCCATAAGCACAAACACACTCCCACCCGCTGAGGGCTGAATATAGTTTCATCCCTGACATATTCCACTTCATGATACATGCAACCAGGTTAAATCTTTCATGATAGAACATCAATAGGTCTGAGATCTCGAGGTCAGACTGAGGCCTTGATGATACCTTGATGTTAAATGTGCCTTTTGTTTAATAAAATGAGATTCAGGATGTTAAAGATAACAAAGCACATCTGAAACAAAATGAATATGCAAGGTAAAACCAAAGCATATGTAAACCAAACGTTTAAGTTATATTCTGAGATCAAAGTCTTTTCTGAGTCATTCATATACATAACAGAAAAATTCTGTCATTGTTGTCTGAAAGTTTAATTTCCATCGCATTTCAAATGTATTCTGCTTAATAGCATTCTGTGAAGGAAATTAAATTAAATAAATACTTGAGAAGGGACAAAAGTGATCAGTGTGATGGAAATTATAAAATTATGAAACAATAAAAACGTATTCTTAATACTTAGGGGTTCTGACACATTATTTCCCTTCTGACTACCTTTCGCAACTGCCTTGATAACGTTGGGTATGTAAAATCTTTGAATAGACTGATGTTGATGTTGATCTCGAGTGACGTATAAATCAAATTCCGATTTGACTGTTCACACTGCGGTCTCATTACAAAACATCTGACCTGTATCAGATTTAGTACCACATATGAAAGTGGCACAAATCGGAAGTGAATAGATCAGATTCCATGTGGTTTGTATTGTTCACACTGTCAGATATGAGTCACATGTGGGCAAAAAAATCAGAATTGGGCCACATTTACCTTCAGTGTGAACGTAGCCTTTGCTTCTGACTCTCTCCCTTGTTTTGGAGGAGGGAAGGGGCGTTTTTACTGCTTGATAAATATAAGCAGCACGGCACAAAACTTGGGACTAAATATTGCGTCTGCTTTTTGAAACAAAGAAAAGAAGCAATGGTAGAAGGATGGCTAGTATGTGAGAACAGCAGGAAACTCTGTAAGCCTATATTCGTGCAATATGCGCATGTAAACATTATGTGCGGATTTCCGATTGAAACAAAAAAGGTGTCCATGTAAAAGTAGCTAGTGTAGTTCTAGCTGAGGCCTGGAAAATTTTGGTCCATGTTGCAGACATGTCGAGAAGATCCACTTCCACTTTGCATGCACTTCCAAAGGATGTGAATAATCAGCGATTAGAGACCAATCACAACAGACTGGGCCATCTGACTAGTGTTTTTGACCATGGATGCATGTAAACCTATTCAGTCCCTCCAAGATTTTGCGATTCTGCGATTGCTGAATTGAACGCAAAATCAAGCAAACTCTGCAATATTTGGAGAAGCTTGCATTTTTTCTTAACTGCCGCAGATTTTCCACAGACTTTGGGATTATGCTGCCTTCACGCGCTCTCAAATTTTTTGTAAATAGTTTCCTAGGTAAAAATTGCACATGAACACCCTCCCATTTCTAAACTTGAATGCGATGAACTCATACTCATGACTTCAGAAGTGGGAATTATCAAATTTCCTATAGAATGTGAAGGCAGCATTAGACACGTCCTGTGACGTCATCGCAACATGCATTTATGCTGCCTTCACTCTCGGAATTATCGTAAATACTAGTTTCCTAGGTAAAAATTACACATGAATGCCCTCCTATTTTGAAATTTGAATTTCCAATAGCATGTGAAGGCAGCATAATAGGCCCTGTCCCAAATGACACCCTAAACCCTCACGGTCTTCCTCTGAGTCCGCACTTTCACGACGTAATGTCGCTTTGACTGCTGGGTAAAGTCCTCTTGCAGGCTCAGCAGATGTGTGCATCGAGGGCGCGTAGCAGCCGCAAAGGGGGGGCTCGAGCACCCTTCTTTAAGCTTAAATGACGAATGGGACACCATGCGGTCTTGTGGACTTAACGGACACGCGCGCACAGTGGCCATTGTAAGTCCACAAGATCAAAAGTGCACATGAAGTGTGCCATTTGAGACAGGGCCATAGACCCTTTTCACATTTCCGGGTTTCTCAGAAGCAGAAGTTGTCATAGTTGGGTAAAATTCTATTGCGGTGAATGAGAGAATACATTAAATATATATTTTCTGTGTTTCCATTCGCTCAAATAGCAAAAGAAAAACTCCACAATAGTGTTTTTTCACAACTTTTATAAATAGGAGAAAAATAGAGAGCGATTGATAACGGCAGTCAGAAAAGAGAAAGATGTAATTTTTACTGCCACTCCCATAGCTGCTGTATTAGAAACACCCTCACAGCAGCGTTAACTACATTTTTGTAATTTGATGCAAAGGTAATGTAATACTAAGTATATAAATGTACATACATTTAAAAAAAAAATGAAAATATAAAAAACTTTGCAGGGTTTAAGATATTGATGACCGTTAAAACACATCATCACAGTCCGTGAAAAGGGTCTCTATAGTCAACTCTGCACATCTCGGACCAATAATCACACAGCGCTGGGAAGAAAGCACTTGAATTCACCGCAGAATTAATAACATCGCTGTGAAATCTCATGAGAAGCATTCACATTCGTCGTAGATTGTCTGTTAAACCACAGATATCAGATCGAACAGTGCCGACGCAGAAACTGATTGATCTTATCTGTGGTTTAACAAACAATTCTCTGTTAAACCACTGAGAACCATGAGAAACATTGTGCCATTAACACTAACAGAAATAACTTATAAACTATTAGTCATTTCCACACCCTAGTATATATTTATAATAATAATAAAATAAAAGTTAATATTATCTGCATCTCAACTCAAGCTCAGTGCTTTTCTGTCAGCCCTCACAGCGCTGCCAAATCAGGAGCTGGTGCCACCTTAGAACTTAAAGGGTTAGTTCACCCAAAAATGAAAATTCTGTCATTAATTATTCACCCTCATGTTGTTCCACACCAATAAGACCTTCATTCATCTTCGGAACACAAATTAAGATATTTTTGATAAGTGAGCGAGGCCTCCATTGACAGCAAGTTACATGCCCAGAAAGCTACTAAAGACATATTTAAAAGAGTTCACGTGACTACAGTGGTTCAACCTTAATGTTATGAAGTGATGAGAATACTTTTTGTGCGCCAACAATTTCTAGTGATGGGCGATTTCAAAACACTGCTTCATGAAGCTTTGAAGCTTTATGAATCTTTTGTTTCGAATCAGTGGTTCGGAGCGCGTATCAAACTGCCAAAGTCACGTGATTTCAGTAAACAAGGCTTCTTTACGTCATAAGTGTTTCGTAATGTTTTGAAATTTCAGTGGTTCACCACTGGACCCATGAATTAAGTCTATAGGTTTTACCTCATCTCTGATCAGTTTTACACATAATGTAGACATGTAGACATTTTAATTAGACATTAGTAGAGGTATAATTGACGTATACTGAAATCATGTGACTTTGGCAGTTTGATTGACACTCTGAACCACTGATTTGAAGCAAAAGATTCGTAAAGCTTCGAAGCTTCATGAAGCAGTGTTTTGAAGTCCCCCATCACTAGAAATTGTTGAATAAAGTCATTATTTTGTTTTTTTGGTGCACAAAAAGTATTCTTGTTGCTTCATAACATTAAGGTTGAACCACTGTAGTCACATGAACTGTTTTAAATATATCTCTTTTTGGGCACTGAAAGTGTAAATGAACTTGCTGTCAATGGAGGCTTCACTGAGCCATCGGATTTGATCAAAAACATCTTAATTTGTGTTCCGAAGATGAACGAAGGTCTTATGGACATGGAACGACATGAGGGTGAGTAATAAATGACAGAATTTTCATTTTTGGGTGAACTAACTCTTTAATGGCACCGGTGCTACTCCCCTCAAAGGTTAGTCTGGAGCCCTGCAATGGTTTTCAAGGTCAGAAAAGTAATAACTGAATGTTGTGAGAAGACTGTTGTCTGTTGTATATTTTCACTGCAAAACAACAAGAAATGCTGTAAATATTGCCGCAAATTTTGAGAAAAGGCGCCGTTCGTTTTAGGCCCTCAAAAATCAGAAAAAAGTCCTGTGAAATCCTGGAAGAACTGCCTATTGTGGGAGATCTTCACAACAAAATTAGGAACCTTTAAAATACAATAATAAGGACACTCTAAAATTAAAAGTCTGGGACTGGGACAATAAAAATCTACACAAAAAAGAAAAAATCCATTGTTAATATAAATGTTAAAGACATAAAAAAAGTTTTAGTGTGATCTTAATATAGCAAAAAGTGTTCAAGTTCAATAAACACCCTGTTACAAGAGATAGGCTAATGATGTGATTTAAAAGAATATACTGAAAGTCCAAGCAATATCTGATCTAAAATTAGATCTAGATGTATTTTATATATTTAACCAAGCCCTAACTATTACAGCTCTATAATTCAAAACAAACCAGAGATGGAAACATTTTATTATCTACATGTGCCCAACTGAATCCACATCATCCAATTAGCACCTACAGACATCCAAAAGTAGCAGTTTAAATGGCATCCTCATTTAGCAGTCGCCCATTGAAATCTGACAGATGCTTTTGCCGCATTCACTTATCTGAGCATTGCAAGGGTTGCGCTTGTCAAATGTTCTATCATCTTGTGTTTTTCTATCATCTAGCACCCACTTCCGCTTACTGTGCAGATGTGTGCCAGAAATCTCTCAAATGCAGTGACTTAACACTTTGAACTGTAGGATTCATTTAAATGACTATGATCGAGACATCCCTGCCAAAAGCTATTGAAATTGCTTTCAATAGCATGCAAGTGTCAGCGTTATTAGCTCTTTCAAAAAATCGAACGCCTCGGGTTATATAAATCAAAGACTTGATAATTATCTCAGTGCGGTAGGAAAGGAGTCTGGTAATGTCATAATTTCCCATCTCTAATGAATAAGGACTGAAGGTCAAGGGAAAACGGAAAGGTTATAATAGAAAGAAGAAGGAAATCTTTCATCATATGCATGCAGTACTGCGCATGGTTTGAGACACTGTGGAATAGCTGCCATCTCACTTTACTTACCAATTCTTTCAGTCACATCATATTTCGTATTCACTTTGGATTCATATTCATTGGTGGATGGAGTTGTACGGTGTAACTGAGTGATATAGAGGGCTTGAATAGATAAACATTTGACTTACCAAGCCTATTGGATATGCCAAGATCAACAAACTGTGTACAATAAACAGAATAAAGCAAATAAACTGATTAATTATTGTTTATTGCAACTCTCCGTGTTTGAATTAAAGAGGATTAAGCATCTTTTGTTTGTAATTGGCTTACTGGAGTCTGAAGACACATTCTCTAATATAGAAATCTCTAATACCCTTGTTTTGATAGAATTATACATGTGTTGAATATCACTAGTCAACAAATCTCCTATGCCAGTTTTTATTCATCAGTGACTCTCTGGAATACTTAAAAGGGTTGGACAATGAAACTGAAACACCTGGTTTTAGACCACAATAATGTATTGGTATGGTGTAGGGCCTCATTTTGTGGCAAATACAGCATCAATCCATCTTGAAAGTGACAGATACAAGTCCTGTACAGCGGCCAGAGGGATTTTCAGCCATTCCTCTTTCAGAACAGTGGCCAGATCATGATGTGATGCTGGTGGAGAAAAAATGTTTTCTGACTTGCTCCTCCAAAATACCCCAAAGTGGCTCAAAAATGTTTAGATCTGGTGGCTGTGCAGGCCATAGGAGATGAACAACTTCACTTTCATGTTCATCAAACCATTCTGTCACAAGTCTTGCTGTGTGTATTGGTGCATTATCATGCTGATACACGGCAACCCCTTCAGGGTACAATGTTTGAACCATTAGGTGCACATGGTCCTTCAGAACGGTTCGGTAGTCCTTGGCAGTGACGCCTATTAAGCACAGTAGGGAATGCCATGATACTGCAGCCCAAACCATCATAACATTTGTTCCA